>NC_142520.1:44037377-44169877 GCF_964205215.1 Stylophora pistillata | reverse complement strand
TCTGCAGATGTCTTTGATTTTACTTCAGTATTAAAGAAAATAATCTGCTGTTATCACTCTGTTTAAGCTGATCATACTTCATGTTTTTAAAACAGAATTAACTCCTTACTTCACTAAATTCTATTGAGTATCATCTCCAAATGGTACTATAGCCTACATGTAGATGTACATGTGTGTTGGTGTGTAGCTGAAAACATGGAGCTTTCAAACTCAGAAAGTGGAAACTTACATGCTATGTTGAGTCTCTTGTGCACTTTCTCCAGCCGCTTCCTTAACGCTTTTATCTCCATCCTCTGTTCTTTACAGCAGTCACTACTAAAAGCATCAGCATCCTCAAGGATTTGTTCCCCCACCACCTCCTCCTCCATTTCATCATCACTGTTGTCTGCAATGGCACTTTGAAAATGAAGACCTCTCTTGGGCTCACGGGTTCCCTTTGTTTTAGTAGCAGCTGGCTTTGGGTTAGCAGCTGAAGAGCTCTGCTTCGATTGCACTGATCCTGGAGTGGAGATAACACTGGTGTTTGGGGTTCTGGTGAATGATTTGGTACCAGTAGAACTTCCAGGCACAGTTAGGTTGGCTACTGAAGATTCTTGTATGGTTGATCGCATTGACTCAGGAGTTGTGCTTGGGGTTCTGCCTGATGTGTAAGCGATGCGAGCTGGAGTCATTGGTGACTGGTTCGAAGAGTTGGCTTGGCGAAGTGGTTGGGGTGTGAAAGTGACGCTGGGTGAATCATTTACAATTGTAACCTCATCATTGTGTGTAGTTGCTGTTGTAGAAGCAACCCATCGACTTATAGCCTGGGCCTTTCTTGCTTCCAGCATCATCTTCTGTCTTTCTTGCTCCTGTTCTTTCTTCTTCCTTTTCTCTTCCTTGTTTTGGACAGCCTGCTCCTTTTCTTTAGCACTCTCTGTTGACTCCTGCTTCTTTTTCTTTTTCTGGTTTTCCTTGTCTCCTTCAGGATGCTTTCTTTTTTTCTGTGCTTTGGGCTCCTGTCCTTTGTTTCCATTCTTCTTTTCTTTTTCTAATTGCATCCTCTCCTTCATAAGCTCGTTCTTATCCGCTGTAAAGAAAGATTTTGAAAAAAAAAAAAAACAGTTCATCCTTTTGCCTTGCAACATTTTAAATGGTAGAAAAACTGAGAAGAGGACAATTCAAAGATTAAGCGAGTGATTTCAAAGTGGCCGACCAGGTGGCGCACAGTCAATTTAAATTAAAAACATCCAAGAGTGAAAGGCATCTTAGGCTGGTGGTACAACAAGCACTGTGCGGAAACTACAAGAGAGAAGATAAGTAAGATAAAACCGTGCCCGGTGGTGGCATTGTACATGTAGTACATGTAAATTAAACCTGGATAAGCGACAATCAAAATTGACTCACCCCCTTTGTTTAGTATCTTGGCATCATAGTATTTACCATTGGGGATCCACAAAGCATTAACGATATCCCCAACTTGCATTTCATTGTCTTCTTCGTCGTCAGGGAAGATGTGTCGAACTTCCTCTTCAGCAAGCACTCTCAAATTTTCATCATCCTCATATTTTACAAGGTACCAAAGTTCTACAGGTGTAACAAAAATTAAAACCCTTTGAATTTTCTTAAATTCAAACAATTAACTGTCAGCAGCAAGAGGCATAAAAAAAACTTTTTTAATTAAGGGGCCAGGCTGTTTGGATGCTTTCTGGGAATACAATCTGTACAGTTACTGGTCACTTTGTCACCAGCGAGTCTCGCCACCAGAAAACAACCCAAGATACTACCAATACCATGCATTTCTAGTTCTTAAAACATGTGCAGAGTGGCATTGAGTTTGTTGGTGGTGAAACTTCCTGTTGGTGAGATGACCGGTAACCATATGTACATACCCCTATGCCCTTTGAATTTTGACTAATGTCTGAAGCAGCAAGTTTTTGGAGCAACAAGAGGACTCTTGTTTCTTGGTCAGTTGTAATGTTTCCCGATTTGCAATACAATAAATATATTACTGGAGCACCAAAGTCAATAGAACTGATTGAAATGTTCTATTCAAGGGGGGAAATCCATTCATAACTTTGGCTCAAATTTTCCTTTTAAGTTCAGTTTACCGGTAGTTTCTGTTATTACTCTCTGGCTAGAGACATTACTTAAACATGTTCCAGGGAAATTTAGGCAACTGATATGTGCAGAGTGAGTAAAGGTAATGTCTTTTCTTTGTCTTCAAATGTTTGATATGCAAGGTCTATAAGCATGCAAGAGTACAAGTGAATCCTTTTGAATAAACTTGATAGTTTGGCAAAAATTATAAACAACTAAGGTGCATGTACTTACTCACTGATCTGACAACATGCATGCTTGTCGATCACTTTGTGCTTTCATAAACACGATTCAATCGAGTTGCTTACCTTCTCTTAGACGCGCTGGAGCACTTCTTTTCCTTGAATTTCTTTCCATCTTTTCTTGCAGTGGGAATAGGCAAACAAACCTTAAAACTCGCTCTGTATAAGTAACAAACTCTCTGAAGAAAGGCTTGCCGAAATGTGTGAAAAATTTGAAAAGGACGCGCATTTCGGCGTGGATCTGAAGGGCTCTCGTTATTGGTCAATTTAACACCACGTGTTCTTGTGTTGAGTCCGAAAGTCCACTACGCACGCGCACTTGAATAACAACACGTGTGGGGGACCGGGAACTAGACTTTAAGTCAACAAACATGGCCGACGATGGCGAGAAGGTTGCACGAGAACAAAGAGGTCGCTACCGAGAATACATGCGTCATTCTAATCCATACAAATTTCCAGCGGCAAGAAGACGAAAAGGCAACCTCTATAAAGCGAAACAATCATCAACTGGTACACGAAATGATTTAAACAAATGCGATGTTGAAGAAATGATTCCCGACACGCGACATGCACAGCCTCTTTGTACTGGCGATCCTGCTGAAATATTCGAAGCAGAAACAAACAGCATGATTTTAGGTGAAGACTGCAGCTATTTTCAAGTGCAAGACATGGAAGATTCAAGCACATTTGGAGTGGAAGAAGAAAATAATTCGGGGATAAGCGGAGACGAATTTGAACTGTTTGATTCCGCGGATACTAACACTTTTGAACAATTTGTCAAAGACGAGGATGCTTGCTCGGACATTTTCAGTGACTGTGAGAACCCTGATGAAATAGACACTGAATGCATTCCAGAACATTGTGGAGCAGAATCAGATGACATGCTATATTCGGGAGCTCCAATCACAAGTAACTCAAGTGTTGTGTTGTTGCTATCTTTCGTGTTTAAGCACAAGCTTACACGTGAAGCATTCAATGATTTGCTTGCAGTAATAGAGGCTCACTGTCCCCGGCCTAACAACTGCAAGACAACAGTAAACAACCTGTTCCAATTTCTGAGCAGAGCGAAGGGAAATGTTGTCAAGGATTACTTCTGTGGTTTCTGCAAGGCATATTATGGCAAAGATGTCAAAGGAAACTGTACCATTTGTGGCAAAAGCATCCAAAACAACGGTGGATTCTTCATTGAAGTGCCTATTGAAAATCAGCTACTTAAGTTTTTCTCTGGTAAGTGCAAGACTAAGTATGTAATTGTGTTACAGTATTAAAGTATTTTCAAATGCTACTACCACAGTCCAACAGTCGTCATAATTTATAACATAATATCGTTATTATTTTCATTATCTATAACAAAATTCTGGTTCTGGAGAGGCCTATTTGTCATGTAATTGGTGCATGATCAGGTTGGTACTGTACATGTACTGGTATCCAATGTCTGCATACTTCAAATCGGATACCTGTAATTGGACACCTACGTCATTTGCAGGTCAATCGACATCAATGGACAGTTTTTTGGGTCCGGGGAGGTGGGGATTTCACACAAATCATGTGCATTCTGATACAGGGATTTGAACCTGGAACTGCAAAAATTAATGCATGCCTCTTTTGCATATGAGCTGTTACTGAATACAATTTAAGCATAGATTACAGGGAAATGTAAAATGCTAGTATGCCCTCTACATCAAGAACGTTCAGCTATGTTTTATACAAGGGTCTCTTTTTCTTCAGATTCAGAATTTGTTGATGGACTAAAGTACCGATTTCACCGAGTTAAGAGGGCTGAAGACAATATAGAAGATGTCTATGATGGTTCCCTTTACAAAAGCAAGAGTGGTCCAGGTGGATTTCTTCTAGAGCCATATAACATCTCAGTAAAACTTAACACTGATGGTGTGGCAATATTTCGTTCATCACAATTTGGAGTTTGGCCTCTGTTTCTCCTCGTTAATGAGCTTCCTCCATCACTAAGGTACACAAATATATGTAGGCCCAATACCGGTATTTACCACACTGTATTTTAAAAAAAGTAAGGACAACAATAATTACAGTATTATTCACCCTCAAACATCCATTCTCAGTTATATGTATCAAATGAAATGTGTTGTATTAATGAGTCAGAATGCAGTTACATGTACATTAACTTTAAGGAGTCACAAGCTCTTGTAGGTAGTTAACAGTATAAAATTATGTAAGTTGTACACTATAGAGTACTTGCAAAGTGAACAGATACTTGCATAGTGCCTTCCTTTCTCAGGTGTATAAATGGTTACCAGAAAATTTACTCCTGGGGATAAAACTGCAATCGACTAGCATCTCATCCAGGGGGGAGTAGAAATACTCCTAGTCGGTTCATGTTAAAATAAACTAGGATAAGCCCCAGCTCTGATGAGCCACTTGCCTTGTATATGGACTATCTTACCTAAGCACTTACACCAGATATGTTACTTTTACAGGAGAACTAACAAGTACAGAATATTTGGTGGTCTATGGTTTGGTGAAGAGAAACCTTTTTTCTCAACTTTCTTCAAGCCATTTGTTGACACTTTGTGGAAAAGAGAAATGCATGGTTAGTAAAAAACAATTACATTTGGATAAGTCACCTAAATTTTCATTTATTTTTCCATAAAATAAATTTTTTGTGTAAAGGTACTGTACTCATCCATCAATAGCCGTTTTTACAAAGGAATTAAAAAATTGAAAAAAGTAACAATTAAATAAAGAATCTCCAGAACATGTGTCATGTGGTCAGTCTTTTAATTGGAGAGTGCCTTTAGTATAACATGTAATATTTTACTTAAGACTTTAAAAGTTTGTTTATTGAAATAACACCCAAAGACAAACTTAGGAACTCAGTGATTGAAAGTTCTTTGAGGTATGAATTTGGTCTGTATAAAGGGGTTGTTCATAAAAGGAGAAGTTTAAAATTATTGTACTTTTTGATATAACAGGAATTGAAGTCACACTTCCAGATGGAGCAAAGAAGAAATCCAAGGTTATGGCTCTTTCTGGTCACTTTGATCTTCCAGCCAGAGCTGGTGTCCTTGAGCAGATGACATATGTTGGCCACGATAGCTGTAGCTTTTGTGATGAACATGGCGACATTGTCAAGACTACTGGAAGAGGCCATGTTATGACCTTTCCATTTCGCAACACTCCATCTGGGCATGCTAAACCACGTGATGCAGTGGATGTTAAGGCTCACTCGTACGAAGCCCTTGAAAAGAATGCCACTGTAAGATACCTGTGACTTAATATTTTGATTGTAACTTAATATTTTGATTACATCTAAATAATAAAAAGAACGTTACATGTGGTTCATGGATGTTGTAGTTCAACTTTATCTTTAGTTTAAAATTTTTTAAACCAGTTTGATTTTTATTTCCCTTTTTTCATACTACGATAATCAATTTGAGGCAATGATAGTTAGTATTCAAACTGGTTTGAAAAATTTTAAACCAAAGACAAATTTAAACCACAACATAGATATGAATATGATGATTTGTTATTAGTGTGAACAACACAAGATATCAAGAACATAATGACTAAAGCATAACATTGTAAGGAAGAAACTTATTTTTTCTCTATGTTGTTATGTCACTACTGTGAACCAGGTCTTGGAAATGTTGTTGCTCAAGAATATGTATCTTGTTTTAAAATGCCTTTAGTTATTTTTGGGAAAACACTGAACTTCAGATTTCCTTTACAGGTTTGTGGCATTAAGGCACCAAGCCCATTATTACAGTTACCGAGCTTCGACGTTGTTAATGGCATTGCTATAGATGCTATGCACTGTGTCTACCTTGGAGTTGTAAAACAACTTGTTGGCCTGTGGTTTAATTCAAAGCACAGTGATCAGAGGTGGTACTGTGGGAGCCAAGTAGAGATGGTGGATAAACGCCTGCTGGAGATCAAGCCCCCTACTGTGATTACCAGGATCCCAAGAAGTATTCAGCATCATGTAAAATTCTGGAAAGGTAATCAACTTATGAGACATAAGCTGAAGCTTTATTATTTAGTGCACTTATCAGTGTCTTGCTGGGTGGAGGGGGAGAGTGTATTTTATAAATGTAAAGAAAAATGAAAGAAAAAGTTGAAAGTCTTAATTAGTTTCCACACTTACCTAAGCAAGTCCAAGCCTGCATTGATATCATATTCATTTGCACTGTTTCTTCTTTTACAGCTACAGAGTACCGCAACTGGCTACTTTATTATTCCCTACCCTGTTTAAAAGGAATTCTACCTGACGATTATTACCAGCATTATGCCTTGTTGGTTGGTGGCATTACCTTACTGTCTGGAAGATCCATTTCCCCTGGACAACTTCAAATGGCTGGAAAGTTCCTGATTCATTTTGTTGAGATGTTTGATGTGTATTATGGTAAGAAATATTATATGTAATGATAAAAACAGTATATATCACTTGCTATATATAGTGCTAACTATTCAAAGTTTACTCAAGGTGTTATAAATTATTTTCAAGCAACATAACCATGAGCTTGAATTTTTTGGTTAATTAACTCATAAGACTTAAAATCCTTTGTGCTAATAACCAAGATAGGGAATGCACACTTAATGGACACACTGCAAAAGAACTGCAAAAGGTATTTTATTCCTGCCCTTACAGGAAGTACATGTATCTTTTTATATTGACAGATCCAAGATATGTGCTGATGAATCAGCACATGCTGCTTCATTTGGAGAAATCAGTGCGGGATCATGGTCCCCTTTGGAGCAGTTCCTTGTTCGTTTTTGAGGATTGGAATGGAGACCTTTCTAATTATTTCCATGGAACACAAAACATTGCAATCCAGGTCAGCTAGTGTTGCAAACTGTTCAATTAATACTTTGTACAGGAAGTTGATGGTTGTTGTACTCTTCCTGGTATAATTTTAAACAAGTTTTAAGACAATGAATTACTGTTTTGACCAACTTTTAGCCACAAAGTAAAAATAATGGAGTCAGGCCATAATACAATAGAATTTATTCAGTGTGTGTTCTTGTTGTATGTCTTGCATTCAATGGTTCTAAGTTTCCATTTAATTTTTTATTGTTTTGAAGATAATGACTGCTGTGACAAGTCAACAAAGCTTCCCAGAAATGATAAAAGAGATTCCTCCAGGGCATGCAAAAGATCTGGTGCTGCGGCTTCGTGGGCAAACAAACAGGTTGGTAGTTAACCCTTTCGTGGCATATCAATCATTCTACTTACTTATTGTTTTTGTGTATGTTTAACAAATTGTAATCCAATCGCAAGGAACTTCTAAACAAGTCTGGAGTAATATGACTTTAAGTAAAGACCTCTAAGGGGCATAGGTTGTATAACAGCAGTATTTTTTTCTTGTCTTTCAGGACCAACAGGATGCATCTCAAAAATGAGTTTTTTGCAATTGGTGCTCTAAAGAAAGGGACACCTGGTGCACCATTTGAAGAAGATCTTCTGCTTTGTTTGGGTGTGGAGTCCATTGAATGTGTCACTTTCTTTAAACGTCTACAATTTGGGGATGCCATTTTTCACTCACAAATGTACAAGAGAGTTTCAAGAAGAAACAACTTCACCATTGCGTATTGCCAGGGAGGGCACACAAGCTATGGCCAAATTGAAGTGTTCTTTTTGGTTGAGGAAACTTTCAGGATGACTTGTGGCGCAGTCATCGCTCCAATGCCCAAGTCTAGTGGAGTACTTTGTGAAAGGCATGAAGTATTGGGGAATGTTGTCAATCACATTGTTCCTCTCCACCAACCAAAGAAGAACAGATTTGACATTATCCCTTTAGAGGACATTATAGATGTGTGTCTGTACATTAAATTTTCAGATAGTGAGGTGGGATATGCTGCGCATTTTCCTAACCATTTTGAAAAGGACTGAACATTGTCTTGTATACATGTACATGCATTTTCTTTTGCAAATTTTAGACCAAAAATTGTCACTGGCCTGCCAATGTAAAGCGATGAACATCAACAATGATTGTATAAATTCAAATCACTGAATTTTTTTTGCATTCAAGCTTCGTCATCAGTCTTCAACACACAATTGGACGCATAAGGCCTTGCATTTAAGCTTACTGAAGCCTTATTACATTAAATTTTCGCACCACATTAATTTTGTGATTTTGAGGTTTATGCATTTCACAATTTTGCAAAAGGTTTTGTATTTTGAGTCACTTTTATTCTGTGTTTATCAGTGAGGTGATTTACCTCAATTTTGGCAATTTACTGTAAAAATTCTATGACCTAAATATAAGGATTGTTGTACAAATAAGTTTCAAAAACTTTTATGTTATCAAGCTTCAGGTCCGTTGACACTCACATCTTCAAAGTTAACTTCACTTTTCATTTTCTTTTGGACTTGCAAACTGTAATTTAACTTATTCTTTCTTGATTTTTACCTAATGCATCACATAATTTTCACATCATGTTATGTACACAAAACTTGTTTTTCATGCCACTTAAACTTTTCAATATTTTAAAATTAATTGCCAAATTCGCAAAGTTTAGGCATTGCAAAGATTTCATGTAATAAGGAACATGTAGCTTGTTATTTTCCTACGTACAGTCTGCAAAGATTTCATTTAATATAAAGCCTTGAATCTTTGCTACCAAACTTAATTTTTCAAACATGAAAAACTTTTTTGAAAAAAGGCCTTCAGTTCATGGTGACAATGAGAAGGATTTATTATTCAACAAAGTATGATGCAGTATATGCATGTTGATATTGTTGTAAGTTTCATAAAACTCAAGTTAACACTTGAATTATGACATGTAACACAATGACAATGCATAGGTGAACAGAAACTTGAATGAAATTTTCATCTATTTTTATTAGGGAAGCATGTCAGAGTGTTGCAAAGTTATCTCTTGACTCATGTAAAATATTCTTAGACTTTTATGGTCATTTCAGTTAAAAAAAATGTAGCCTGTCAGAATAATTAATGGTTTTTGCTCTCTGTTTACAATAGAGGACATTATTGTCTCAGTCCAATTAATAAAATTGTCAATTACTCAATGTGTGGACATGTGTTTTCCCATTGCCATTATGAGCATAGATATGTCCCATAGATTTCCCATAGAACTACTGTCATGGGAGATCTTTGGGAAACAAGAGCTGAAATGGTTGAAATATGGAGAGTGAATGTCCCATAGAGATCCCATACAGTTTTCACAATGGGAAATCTATGGGGCATGATGAACACCTGTCAGCTGGTATGGGTAATCTATGGTATACTCTTCATAATGAATGTCCCATATCAATGCCATAGGTAAGGACAGTTGTGGGAATTCTTATTGGTATGGGATGTGTATGGGAACCTTATTCCCATAGGTTTCCCATAAAATAAGAAGCCTTCTATTTTCTTCCCATGCATGTCCCATAGTTAAAAATTTGGTAAAATTTGGCCCCATACCAATTCCATATACCCAGGTTACCTTCCCATACCATTCCCATCTATGGGTCAGATATGGTCCAAGCAGTCCCATACCATTCCCATACTTTTGCTTTGGTAAGGGCAGGAGTATACAATATCTGAAGTTTTGGAAAGGTATTGATTAATTTGTTCGGTGCTATTTATTTTTTGGTGTAAAGTTCAATTGATCTCATAAACAGACTACAATCTAATAAAGTCTGAGTCCATCCATTCTGGCACTAAAATAGACAATTATATTTGATTTTACTATTTAACCCATAAATTCTTATCATTAAAAAACTTTATCTTTGATTGCAGCAACTAAGTACCACAACTGGCTGTTGTACTACTCTCTTCCTTGCCTAAAGGGTATTCTTCATGAAGAGTATCGCCAACATTATGCCTTGCTGGTTGGTGGTATTATCTTGTGTTTGAGAATGCTGTTTAAGACTTAGAATTAAAGAAAATTATTTTATAAAATAAATAATAAATTATGCAGGTATTTAAAAATTTTACTTTCTTATTCATCCTGTAGGGCCAAGATATGTGTTGATGAACCAGCACATGCTTCTTCATCTAGAGAAGTCTGTGATTGATCATGGTCCTCTCTGGTGTAGTTCACTTTTTGTATTTGAAGACTGGAGTGGTGACATTGCCAATTATTTCCATGGAACCCAGAATGTTGCACACCAAGTGAGTTTCAAGCTCAAAGACTTTTGAGATTTCTCCTGGTTAGTGAAGCAACTTAAGCATTTGTAACTAGAGCCCAAAGCATTGCAAAATTTGACCAGCTCCCGTGTATCAAATGTAATGTTTAGCTGTTTGTTACTGTTTTACTTTTTTCTCCCATGTTTTGGCATATCACTCCCATACTTTTTCTTTGGTAAGGGAAGACTTTTCTAAGGCTACTCACTTGAAATCTTCTGTTTGTTTTATATTGAAGCTGGGACATTAGCTTCACTTAATGATGAACCATGAGGCTTGTAATACTCCTTCTCCCTTCTTTTATCTGTTAAACTGATAATTAACTTATTATTATCCATTAATTGGTATGCAGACTGGTTTGGTAGATGATGATGATGATGGTATAGTCTCGGGTGACCGCCGCCATAATACGGACACAAGCAGTTTATCTTTTGATTCAGGTCAGTTAACCACTGACTTATAATTATGTAAGCCAAGACATTTCAGAGACTTGATTGGTTGACAGTTGTTCACCATTACAAGTGTAATTGTGGTATAATGGCAAAAATGGATGGTATAACAAGGTTATGAATGACAACATGGCGAGGAAAGATTGTTATGAATGCTGATGCCTGCATGTTTGTCTTTCCAACTGCAACAAAATAAAGGTCAGCTCCTGTATGTGCATTACCAAAATTTTCTTGACTTCTATTATAAGCAAATAATAGCATGACTTATGGGTGGTATTTGTCAATAATACTGGCCCATTATTTAAATATTAATTTTCAAAATTTTCCAAATATCATGCACTCGATCACCCATTCATAGTATGCCATATTTTGGACAATTTTGGAATATCACTTGAAAGTGGTACGTATTAACTGCAAAATACCATGGTGACACAAATCATGCTATTACCTACTATTACCTAGTAGCTAAATTATAGATACTTACCTGACTACAGTGTTTGGATGTGTTGATTTGTAGCAAGTATAGCTCTTCCCTCAACCTCTGTATTCATGGAACCTCATAATGATGTTTATACATGCTAAGTAATATAATTACAATTAATACTAATAAAAGAAATTTCATTCCTTGTAGTAGATGAAACTTATTTAAAGATTTACTTAACAGATCCAAAACTTTGTAAAGACATAGTGATTCCAAGGACAGCTCAAGCCAGCAATGTTCTTGTGAGTATGCAACTCAGGTGTAACTTGTAACACTTTAATAAATTTGTATTTGTGGAAACTAGTTGAAACAAGACCAGAATTTAACTCTAAAAAAGCTGAGGTAGGGCCGTGGGGTGACTGTAGTTTGCAAAGTACTTGATGTAGACTAATTAAGTGAAAGGGTATTATATCATAATATTGCAGCTTCAAATTTTAGCATTATTGGTTTTTATTTTCAATGGTTTCTTAGGAAGAAGCCCTGAAAAAATTCCACACCACAGATAATCCCAGCAATTATTACCTTGCAAGAGCTGTTGATAAAGGTGAGATAACAAGGACTCTGATGAAGTTCAAAATCTCCATTCTCTTCACTGTCTGCTTTACATTCCTTTAGTTATAGCTTTATCCTTGAGAAACTGCTTTGAAATCTGCATCAGTTTGATATGTTTTTCCCTCTCCTCACCTTTCTGCTGGTCATCATATCACTTTTTGTAAGGAGAAATTAATTTTTGATCACTCTCATGAGCAAATAGGTTGATTTCTTTTAAAAATGTGATTGAAATAATCCATGTTTACCAGGTGCATTTCGTTGTCTACAAAGTCTTCTAGAACCAGCATATTTTGGTGTTTTAAATTTTTATCTCTTGCTGTTTAAAGAGAATGCACGTGCCCTTGATCCTGAAGAGAAACCTCATCATTTTGTTGAAAGAAATTCATCCAAACCTTTAATCTTCCTTCAAATGAAGGTAGGATTGTAGTGATCATAATTATTGGCCCAAGAAAGTGTTTAAAATATATTCAGGTTGATGTGGTTTCAATTACATTACTGTCACATTGACAGCTTTTTAGTAGAGGATTGAGTGATATACCTTGTATAATTATCTTGCACCTTCTCCTAAACCAGTCAGATGCTAACTAGATCACATGATATTACTATTAACCCTATACACCCCATCACCCCATCACCCATACATCAGTATGCATATTCTCCATACTGTTCTCTATGCATTTCCTTTATTGCTGACAGGGAGAGTTTGCTTATCAATCAAGAGCTTTTTGTAGTTGTTGATCATTTCTGTTATTCTCCTGACCTTAATGTTTGAGTCAAGGGTGATACTGTAAGGAGAAATTAGATGCTAATCACTCTTAGGGTTAAAGGGTTCATATTGTTGGATATGTCCATTTCACTACAGTAACAGTAACAGTGTATGTAATACTTTGTGTTCTTCTTAATTATTACCATATGTTAATTTATTTCTGGATATTATTTTTTTATCTTATTTTTACCTCACACTTTTTGTTCTTCTTTTCCTTTTTGTTTTTCTTCTTTCATTTGTAGTCAACTACCCAAAATCTAAGTATTACTGTTTGATTTCTTACCAGTATGTTACCCAGCCTGATTAGCTTTTTAGTTATTCTGAGTCAACCAGCCATTCCCTTTCCTAGCTGTACTCCTATCATATTAGATTTTTTGAAATAATATTTTTCCTGTAAACAAGGTTACAAGTCAGCATGGTTCTTGCTTTTGGATATTTAAACTTGTTCTCTTTTCATTTAATCAATTCCCCACTGCAGGGTGCAGATAGATGGAAAGGATATGTAAGAGTTTACCCTGGAATGATAAAGTTAGTAATTGTAATTATGATCATTATTAAATTTTAATTGGCTGGTACAATGTTTATGTCATTAAAAGGATCCATTTGAATCAGGCTATACTCTTAACCCTTTTATACCTGACATCAGTAATTGCATACTCTCCATACTGTTTTGTACAACTTTCCCATGGTGCTGACAAAGAGAATTTGTTTAACAATCAATAGCTTCTTTAGTTGGTGATTATTGTCTATATTCTCGTGACCTTAAGGCATGACTCAGGGGGGTACTGTGAGGAGGAAGTAGATGCTTGTCACTCTTTGGGGTCTAAGGGCCAAGCCCATGTCTCTGAGAGTTATGTCATATTGGGAGATTGGTGTGATTTTGCAGGAATCTGGCAGAAATATTCAAAGTACTCTCCGGGTTATGAAGTCTTCGATTTTGTAGGAAAGTGATCCTCTTAGTAATAAACCCTACTTATGGAGTAGTGGAAATGAGCCCTGAAAACAATTCAGGCTCATATGGGATTTGAAACCATGACCTTTGTGATACCTGTGCAGGGCTCTAGTTCATGAAAATTGATCAGTCCCGTCTGCATAATTTGTTGATGCTTAAACATTTCTTTGGTAAGTTAAGAGATATCCCCCTCTTAGAATGTTGAAAATCTGTGTGTACTGCTTGCCTTTTTTTTCTCAACTTTTTAACCACCCACATGCTTCATGTAAGGACAAAACTGCATTTTTTCCTCGGCTGTGGGTGTTTAAATAATAGTGAACTAATTGTTTTGTAACATACCCAATGTAGTGTGGCAGGAACATTCAAGACAATCCCAGTGACTGCACAGACAACTGTTTCAGATGTGATAAGTGCTGCTTTAGAAAAATTTGAATTGAAGGTTTGTCTCAAGGTTCAGTGCGTTATGTCATCAATTGTTAGGGTGCTCTCCTCCCTCCCTTTCTTCTTTGCTTTCTCCCTCCCCCCCCCCCTCACACCCCTTCATCTTTCTCTTGATTGTTTCTCATTTCCTCCCTCCTTTCTTTCACTGCTTCCTCTCTGTCCCTTGCTTGCTTCCTCTCTCCCTTCCATGCTTCCTTTTCCTTCCCTCTCTTTTCTCACTCTCAACCTTTCTTTCTCTCAGTTCACTTCCATCACTCTTCTCCTCATTATGTAGTCCAATCTTTTGGAACATTTTCAATCTTTCTTTTTGTTTCACAGGACTGATTTTTAATGCAACTTAAAATAAATTAAATACTAATTGAGTGGAGTTTGAATGGAATTCCTCTGGTTTTTTTGTTACCTATGAGATTAATTCTTATGCACAGGGTGCCAATGAAAATGACTTTTTCCTGACTGAAGTGCACCTAACTCAAGGAGGTAACATATCCCATTTTATGTAGATTTTTCTAAACTCATTTTCATAACTGAGGTCGTAATGGGATAAAGGACATTAAATTTTGCTTTAGTTATTAACTCAATACTGCACACAATACCGACTGAAAGAATAGCAGCATTACATGTGCGTATTATGCTTGTAAATCCGTCATATTTCACGCAATTTACACGGAAATTACGCGCGAGTAAAAGAAATACACGAAAGCGTGTGTAGAAAATTACTCGCAAATTCTTCATAGAACTCCATGCAGTGCATTCAATTTTAAATTTAGCACTTTTGATAATTAACTTGCCAGCTCACACCACTTTTATTCTTATTGAATTATCAGTCCATGAACGAAGAATGGAACACAATGACTGTCCATGGAAATCCTTGATGGATAATAGAAAAGTAAGATTTTGTTGTTAATCAGTAGGACTTTGGAATGCATGTAATGTTCAGCTTTTGTTTCAAATTAATAATAAGCCCTTGAACTTTGTAAAGGCTATCAATTGGGAGGACTTTGATACTTTTTCTTCTAAGTTCTCAATGTAAATGACATTTTCTTCACGGACTCTAATAAATTTATTACCTTTATATTTCCTCAACTGAGTGAACGTTCTTCAGGAAATCGCCTTCCCCTCCTCACTCACGAAAATTGACCCCTTTCTTTGTTTTGGACTCTCCCAAAATTATCCTATCTTTTTGTTTGTTTGTTTGTTTTAATTATCTGAGTGAGGCACTTCTCTCTCTTTTCACCTTCCAATTGACTTCCTCTAAAGTTACAATCATGGTGGCTTTCTCAAATTTATGGCCATCTGGACTTTGATTTTTACCAGATTGAATTCTTTTTAGAATGTATAGAACCAAGAAAGTTCTGCCGGATTACATAGCCATAATTTTGCTCTTTATATAATTTCGTGCTTCCAGCTATTCTGTCTTTAATTATAACTTTCTTTGATAAGTGCAAAGTGATTTCTAACGATATATATTAACAAATATTGCTTTTATCTGAAGATCATAGGTTCTCTATAAAATTGACTTAACGTCTTTTCTTTGCAGAAGTTTGTAAGGAAAATGAAACTCACACGATTCTACTTGAGGCAAAACTTAGAACCCTTGGGAAGTGTATGCATTTCTGTTGGCAGTCTCCCAGTAGACCTGGAACCAAGTAAATGCAAAACCTTGAAAGTGAGTTCTGTTTTGTTTGTTTGTGAAATGACTTGCGCATTGGAATCTTCTGAGGACGGTTTCTGGTTTTGGTTGTTCTCATCCTCTTTCTTCCTTTCAATTAACAGTTTGTATGTAATTGTTTTGCAGCTATGGAATATTGTGAGATGAAAAAAGTGTTTCCAAGTTATGGTGAGCTACTAGATTCTAAAGTTCAGGGCATGAATCTATTTACACAAGACTTAGTATTATTACAGTTTATAACCCCTCCATTAATTCTGGCGTGATTTTATTGGTTACTATACGTCACGTGGTGCAAAATCACAGGACAGTTATCACGCAATAACCCCCGTCCGCCTCGATATTTGTCCTCCTATTTTTTCCGTGCAAAAAAAAAAAACATAGTCAACACAAGATTTTCAACTTTTCCGTTCTCCTATTTACATGGAAGGAAACCAAACTGTTTTTTTTTTTTTTGCTTGCTCGCGTCAATCACGCGCATTCGCCATCAGATCACCACTGGCTTTTTTTGTTTGTTTACGCGCAGTTTAATTGCGATGTGGAAATGAATGGGAGGGTTATAAAATAAATAAACCCTGTTCTGGCTTGCTGGTATGTCGACTGATAATGTCCTTGGTGAGAGATTGTCGTCAAAATTTCATATTTGCCCTCACGGCTTCGCTTCTCGGCCAAATACTCATTTTTCGGACAATGTCTCAGCCGCGGACATTATCAGCCGACATACCAGCCGCCCGAAGGAGTTTATTTACTATCGCTGGCAGTGCCGGTAGGCAAGATAAGGCGAATCCTGTGCTCTGATTAGCTTTGATCTCGTTTAAGGTTTTGTCCCATTGTTAATTTATAAGAAAGCGGGGTTAGCTCTGTTTGATGAAGCATTTGGACCGAGTGCTATGTCCTTTTTCTTTTTGCATATTTAATACCTTACGTGCTTTTCTTCGTTTTGACAGACTGCAATGCTTACTTTGAAATTCCATTACTGCTGCCTGGTGACATACGAGACTGCCTAAGAATTACGTGGCATGTAAACCGGCTGCATTTAATTATACAATGACATTTCTCCACCCGGGCTGCAGGAGTGTTATTTATATAGATGTTAACTTTGGAGAGATCAATCTGTTTACGGCATGGAAGATAATGCATTTTATAGATATCAATGACTTATCTTTGATAACTCAAAGATAAGTCATTGAGTTTTACTTTGTGGAATTCGAAAGACAATCCTGCGAGAGTAGAACCGCCGCTTATGTCAATCAGAAATCAGGAATGGCATAAAAGCACTCGCTCGCGAAGCTGGTCATATGACAATAACGACTGAGGAGGTTTATTTTTTTCTTTTGTTTTTGTAGTTTTTTACCGTTAATTACGTCACCCAATGTTGACATTGTAACTCTTTCCAGGTATGGTGTTTGTGTTATTTCCTGCCGCTGACATAGCAGCCGATGCTGTAAATAAATTCAAAAATTCCACTATGGACAACAAAGAGCTGTTTGTGAGAGTCCTACCCACTATTCATGTAAGTAGCTGCAAATTCAAGAGCAAAGGTTTTTCTCTAGAGTATTTCTGGAAGTACTTAAAAAAAAAAAGCTAAAAAAAAAGGATTGACCTGAATCAAAAAAGGAGTTATGTTTTTACTATTGTTTTTGTTTCTTCCTTCTTGTAGCCTGGGCTGTTTCCCCCTGGAAGGCAACCCCTTCTAGTACTTGTTAACTCCAGAAGTGGAGGTGGTCAGGGGGCTGACATGTCAGCAGCTTTCCAGAGACTGCTCAACCCTCATCAAGTGTACAGCCTCACAGAAGGAGGCCCATTATTAGGGTATGTTAAACTCCTGCCCTTCGTATCTAAAAAACTGATTTTTGCAATTGAAGTTGAAGTTTATTCATTACTAAGTACGTAGCAGTTCGAAAACTGATTTGTGTATTTACGTAACAAAAATTAAGTCACTGTGATACAAATCTAATTTTGTCGTTTAAGTTGCATCTTGATCAGTTAGAGCTATTTTATACCCAATGCTACGAGCCTTGTTATGTTGTTCAAGAGTTGAAGTGTAAGTTACCTACATCAGCAGTACTTCCTCTTGGCACTGGTAAGTGGATTGTTACAAGTGACTCCTGTAAACTGCGAGTTGGAGAAAATTTCTTTCCAGAGTCGAACATAAAGCCTTGTGTAGGTTTTGTTGTCCTGGGCTGTGTGATCGATCTCAAGTCTCTTGCGACAAACTTGGTCATTCGGATGGAAATCTAAAACTAGCCTCGACTTAGCCCTTCCTCGGAGCACAGTAGATGGAGAATAGGTTGGAAATTGCCTGAGATTCTCGACTTCGGGACAAGCCATTACTCATCGCCCATAAGGGACTTTAATATTCTTAAGATCTCCCCCTTTTTACTCTGTTGGGAAGGACTGACGCCCACTCCGCTCCCGTGATTGATAATTTCTTTGTGGGGATTTCGTTAGTGGATACAGATTGAGATGGAAGTTGGATGAGATTCTCAGCTTGCATGTACTGATCTCTCCAGGGTTCTTCTTAGTGGATAGATAATGTTTGGGAAACTAAATTAGATTGTAAACGTACAGGTAATGATCTCTCTCGTACCCTCCATTGGGGAAGTGGTTACTCTGGCGGCGAGAGTCCTGTATCGCTACTCATGGCCGTTGAAAAGGCTCACGAAGTGTTTCTTGATAGATGGTGTGTCATGTTTGAAAACTGAAGATGGCGAGGTCGAGAAAGACCAAACTGTGGTGGCTGAACTCCTAGCAGGCCATTTTAATACGGTGGCAGCGAATATAGGAGGCAATCATATCACCAGCCTAACCGAGAATGATCATAGGAACCACAGTAGTGTCAAGGCTATTGAAAGCGGTTACAAGGGGAATAAATTTCATTTCAAAGAATTTAACAAAGAGGAAGTGCAGTGTGCTCTTAAAAATCTCAATGTAAGAAAGTCGTATGGGTGGGATGTGACAGCAACACCAAAACTCTTTAAGGGAGTGGCTGAAGGAATTGCACCATCCCTGACTAGACTTTACAATAACTGCATTGACTTAGGCGAGTGGCCATCTGAATGGAAGAAAGGCGAATGGACCCCTGTATTTAAAAAGGGAGACAGACAAGACAAATCGAACTATCGTCCAATCACTTCACTTATATGTGTGGACAAGATTTTTGAACATTTACTAAGCAAACAAGTGACCAGACATTATGACCCTGCTCTGTACCACAGGATGACAGCTTATAGAAAACAACACACCTGTGAGACAACCCTGCTGATGTTGATTGAAGACTGGAGGTCTGCAGTGGACAGAAAAGAGCTGGTAACAATATTATCTGCTGACATGAGTAAAGCATTTGACTCGTTAAGCTATTCACTCACTCTAAAAAAGCTGGATGCCTACGGTTTTAATAGCAGTTCACTTGAACTGATTAGATCATTTTTTGATAGCAGGCTAAACAGAGTAAAAATAAATGGCCACACGAGTGAATGGAGAATTATGGAACGTGGTTGTCCTCAGGGATCGTCATTTGGCCCTCTCCTCTGGAACATGTTCCAAAATGATATGGCATTTCATATCCCTGACTCAAACCTTACGCTCTATGCTGATGACCACCAATTATATGTGACAGGAAAAACCTATGAAGAAGTCGAATCTGCTCTAGTGACTCAGGGTCAACAAGCACTGTTATGGTATAGGGACAACTTCCTCTTGGCAAATCCAGATAAGTTTCAGTCTCTTACGATTAACCCAAGAAACATAGATGCAGATAAGAAGGGCAGCGTTCTCACCATCGCCAATGACACGATCAGGAAAACTGAAGAAATCAAGCTATTAGGAGTAAATATAGACAAGAACCTTAACTTTACACAACACATTAGCGAAATATGCACTAAAGCCAGCCAGAAAGTAGGAGTCCTCATGCGCTTGCGTAACCTAATACCATGCCAAGCTAAGCTCATACTGTATAAAACAGCTATAATGCCACATTTAACATACTGTCATTTAGTCTGGAACTTTTGTAAATCTTCAGATGGGCGCAAAATCGAACGCATCCAAGAGCGAGCCCTGCGTGCGGTCTTCAAAACAACAACAGAGACATATGAGGAACTTCTTAAGCGTGCTAAGTTACCTACGCTTCATAATAGACGCTTACAGGACATAGCAACACTAATGTATAAAGTAAAGAACGATCTAGTACCCAGCTACATATCTGAGATATTTACTCGAAAGGGTACTCGTTATAACCTTAGGAATAGTGACTTTGAAATACCACGATTTAACACTATACGCTATGGTAAACACACACTAAGGTATGAAGGACCATATATTTGGTCCAAATTAGAAAATGGTATGCGTGAACTACCAAGCCTTAGTATCTTTAAAACTAGAATCCGTAGAGTTGACCTGGTAAGCCTAGTGGAAGACAGTGGCAACTGCTGCAATCTTTGCAGCACGTGATTTTTTTTTTTTTTTTTTTTTTAAATTATCTGCATGGTACAAGTATTTTTATGTTATCTGAACACTGTTGATATTTCTAAATATTTTAAAATTTTAATGCATAGTTTATCGGCTGTATTGTTACTTATTATGATACTGTACATAGTTTTTTTTTATTAATTTTGTAAAAGTAGGTGTCCCCAATTAGCTCTATGAGCTAAATACATTGACACGGTAATAAAGATTTTATTATTATTATTATTATTATGTTTGATTCCGTGGACACTAACGTTCCTGACACACTGTCAAACGACAGCGCACTTGGTTCGATGGGAGGAAGAGAGGACGATCCTAGTATTTTTACGATGAATAACTACTTTGGCATCGGAATTGGAGCTAAGCTTTGTTTAGATTTTCATCTTCAGAGAGAGGAAGCTCCTGATAAATTCCATAGCAGGTGAGGATGCAAAAAAAGTAAATCTACTTGTTACAATAGTTTTACATCCGCTCGATTTAAGGAACAGTGTTGATTGCTAAGGCTATTGGTTGACACTTGCAATTGATAACAAATGTTTCATAGTCTTCTGAGTTGTTCTCTTTGTCGTCTGTATTTCGAATTCGTCTGTGGGAATGTGCGTGCCCGACTCTATTTATCACTTTAGATGTCTTACAGACTACCTCCCCCTTCCCACCCTCCAAAGGTTATTAACGGACACGGAGCAGTCAAACGTCCAATAGATCAAAACTTCCATCGTAAGCGCTTTTGAAAGTGGATAGGTAAGAAAACTTCGACCTTACGTTTTATGATTTATTGTAATTAAGAGTTCGTCGATTCTGTGATTTTTCTTTTTTCAGGCTTCATAACAAAGGAGTTTACTTTAGAGCAGGGATAAAGAAAATGGTCAAAGGCTACTCGCGGATATTTACTCACGAAGTCGAAATAGAGGTGATTAATCTGTAGAACGAAGATATTGGAATAGCTTACATGGTTGCCTTCATGGGATGAATTCCGTGTTCTTAGAAAGCGTCTCTTTACCCACAGCGAACGGCCGAATAAACCCGACAAAATCCCGCGAAAGGGGAAGGGGGAGGATGTTGATCTACGATGAATTAGCATCACAATCAGGTGGAATAGCAATAGTAACAGTAGCCTCACTTTGCGAAAGCGTGAAAAGCTCCTACACTGGGAAGGTGTTTGTCTTGTTTACAAACTTAACTCATTTAATATTGAGTGTTGTCCTAAAATCATCATCGTTTGTCAGTTGTATTCAACACTGGGTGATTGAACGCCAAGTAGTTGAAGACGTTTGTCTTAAAAATTTAACGCCCGAATGAGATGGTTTTTGGAGTATCCCTTGGTACTTTTTTGCCTGTTGTACTCCTTACGGTTCCAGTGATCTATCTTTCTCTCGTTTCTCAGCATTTTCATTTGTAATTTTCTGTTTCGCTACAGATTGATGGCAAAAAAATTGACTTACCAACACTAGAAGGAATTGTTATTCTTAACATAGGCAGGTTAGTGAAAGCTGGAAGTTGAAGTCAGTTAAAAGAATTCGAATCAGTGTTGCAGTGGTGAAATTTCCAATTGAGTGGATTGAGAAAACAGATTAAAATCGGTTTCAAAGCGTAATTTTAAGATGCTCAGTTTTCATCCTGAAGTCAAAATAGTACTAATTTAGGTTAACATGATGTAATTCATTTCATTAAAATCTGATTCCTTTACGGGAACGAGGAACGTACAAAAAGTGGCCATTTTCGATATATCAAAATTCAAACTTGGCTGCCAGTATTGGGGGAACAAAACAAAGGAACAACATCGAGGTTGAGCGATGAATAATCAATTTCTTTAGTTGTATACCTCCAAGCCTCAGAGCCATGTTAGAATTTTAATAAATCGAAAATGGCCTAATTGTCTCGCGCCCGTCATGTGACTTTGCAGCCCGGTCGGATGTAGCACCCAGACTGTATCTGGCTGGAAGGCATGGGTTTGAATCTAGTTAAAGTTGAACTTTAAAGTTTTCTTTTCTGATTGTTCATTGGTAGCAGTTCAGGTGCGAGTATCGCTTCTATACACGTGAGGGATTTTGTTTTCATTTGTATTTAGTTTTCGCTTTAATTTTTAATAATTTTTTTGTCCGACTAGTTGGGGAGCAGGTACGGATGCATGGGGACCAGACAAAGAAGATGTATGTAATACGACTTGAATTTAGCATTGATCTCTGTCCTTTTTGTCCCAGGCAAGTGAGGTCTTTAAAAACACGCAGTCGAGTCAATCGCTATATCGGCCGACATACATCTCGGCCGATATATCAATCGAGTCTCGACCGAGTCTCGACCGAGTCGCAAATGAGTATCAGTCGAGTATCGACCGACTCTCGCCCGAGATACCGACTGATATATCGTTTAAGAACACCTACACAGAAGTAATCACAAGGGCCAACCAGAAAAGACAAAATTGCAAGTACATGTAGCCAACGAGAACGCCATCATTTGTGAGTACGAATGTTGCAAATGACCAAAACACGGTGGTTTTGGTTTTGCTCCTGATTAGTTCAGATGGTGACTTGAGATATCTGGACCAATCACAAAGCAAAGTTAATCAAAACAGATGCGATCCCAGATTCCTCTTCGACTCTTAATTGAGAATTGCTGACTCTGTTTGCAGGGTTATGCCTCAGCTTGTCACTGTGACGGTCTTGTAGAGGTAGTTGGACTTCAGGGAGTCATGCACATGGTAAGTCAGAATCACTACCGGCTTTGCCTTTTATGCCCTAACATGAGCAGGTGGATTCTCTCCAATCTGCACCATGTGATGTTTCACTACTAACTGCCTTATTTTTTGTACCCAGCCTTGTCATTTCTTACGTATGTGGATCGGAAACGTTTCCATTTAGCAGTGAATATGAAGATGAGTGTTTTTTTTTTCTTTTTTACTTATAGGGTCAAATTCAAAGTGGAATCAGGACTGGTATCCGACTGGCACAGGGAGCCCAGGTAAAGATTTCTCGTTGTAATCCAGTAAACAAATGCAGCCATAAGTGAGTTATTCTCTCTTATTGTTATCTTGTCATTCTTGTTTGTACATTACCATGTTGGCGAAGAATGATTTCCACCCTTCCCCAAGCCCACGTGTAACCGTACCCTCCTTTTGTTTCTCCACGGGGCGGGAAGAGTACGGCTACGGCTACACGTGGGCTATTCTTTTTCGTTCCCCCTTGAGAAGAAAGAGCGCGAGCTCTGGTTTTCGAACAACATCGACTAGGGAAAAATAGGGTATTTTGCTCAAGTAACCAATAAGTATAGGCAATGACACGATTTCGAGTGCAGTTGGGTGTTAATGAGCCTGAGTAAATTTCTCAAAGACAGCAAAATTGCCCCAATAGCGTAGTTCCATTTCTCTGTATAGAAAATACACAACTCACAATTCCACCATTCGCTCTAACGAGGGACTAACGCCCAAAACGTCAGCCTCAAACACCCTCCATGGTGGTCAATCTATAATATCAACTCAGCTGATAAAACCAAATTATGTTGTAATATCTCCACCGACGCAGCAGCACAGTTTCTTCAGAAACTGACCCTCTTTATTCACGCACTTCGATCCTTTTTTATCCATTATTATGATTTTTATTACAGATAAATATCAAATGAAAATCAGAGATGCCTGTACAAATAGATGGTGAGCCTTGGATGCAGCCTCCGGGTAATGTGATCGTACGGCCCATACTAACACAGGTATTGTACAGAAAACCGTGTAATAACTTTGTTAAAGACTACTGGCCGGAGAAAATAAAAGGCTCGGATCTCAGTGATAAAGTAGCACGTGGGACATCCCGGAAAACAATTTAATCTTATCCTTTTTTTAGCTAAGAAGCATATGTGTTTTTTTTTTAACATTGACATCCAAGAATTCAGTTAAAGTTTATAACCGGACTACTTTAGTCAGAGTTCTTACTAAGAGATTTAATATATATATATATATATATATATATATATATATATATATATATATATATATATATATATATATATATTGGTAGAGCAAAAACGGCTAACGGACACTTCTCGAAATTTCCTCTCTAGTTCATTTTACTTCTTGTTTTCTTTAGGCACTGATGCTTTCAAAGAGGAAAGTTAAAGTGAAAAACCTAAGAAGGCCTTCAAGCTCGTCTCGTCGTCCTTCAACTCCCAGCGCAACGAGAACTATTTTTTATGACGATTAAACAGAGTTTTCCCGGGCCTTTTCTCACGGAAGAAAATAATCTTACATATAAAAGTGACTCACAATTATAGCCGCTTCATTAGAAACTATACTGAAGATTTGTACCAGCTCTGATTTATATTTAACTTGTTTATCTTGCAAAGTTCATCTAGTAAGGTATTGTTTCAGCCGAGAAAATGTAATTGAAATTTTGAAGAAAACTATTGTCATTTGTATAGCTCTGGGTGTACGCTGTCTTGCTGACGTCTGTAAATATAAATAGTTCAGACTAAAATACGTCTTCATCAGGCGTCACCACTCGAACCTGTTCGCTGTAACTGACCTTTCATGACAGAGCTTAAAAACGAAATGTTACGTCAAAGGTACGCGGTCAACAGCGCGGGCTCAAGCATACGTGGTTTAAAATTTAGCGAAATTTGCGGAAAGAAAAAGGAGCTAACATTTGAAACCAAGGCATTTTGTTGTCGTCGAAGACATTTTCCTATTTCCAAAGTTTTAAACGAGAAAATTTATTTTGGAAAATATTTAAGGGGTGTACAAAGTTTTTGAAGTTTTCTGTAAAACAAAAGCGGCAAGGAAAACGACGCCTAGAAGCAACAGAATTGAAAATCAACAAGGCAAACGACTCAAAATCAGTTTTCCTGCGGGAAAATCTGGCGCGTGCGCATACGTTCTTCAGCTCTGTCACTATTTCTGCTGTTGGACTCCATTTCTAACAACGGCCACAATACTTTCATTGAAGTGGTATAAAGTAATTCAGAGACTGCGTCTCAGACACACTCGGTCTTTCTCTACTCGCTCGTAAAAGCGCATAGGCGTCGTAGTCGACAATACGCGCTAAAGAACCAAACTCATACCATGCTATTCTACAGTCATGTCAAAAGTACAAATTAAAGTGATAAAACCTCTGTCTTGAGGTGGAGTTCAAAGCTTAGCTTGCCCCACTAATTTATACAGAAAAGAACTGAGAATTTGAAGAGAATTTATGTTCGAATATGTTTTTAAATGAATGTTGTACTTGTAACTATGCGTACAAAAGCAGCTTAGCTGCTGAAGTATCCATTTTCAAACAAATAAACATTTACGCCTTTAAATTTATTGGAATGTGTCATTATAAAAAAATAGACTGATGTAGTTGTGTTCCGAAGGAATTAAATTTGTGAAATAACCTTTTCATGGCATTTTTTTTGTTGTTGTTGTTCTCTTTAGAGGCAAAGCCGTTGTTGGGCTCGGAGAAGAGAGGTGACGCCTTTCTTCGAATTAAGAAACATTCAAACTGAATAATTTATTAAAACGAATGTTCGACATTATGAGTAATTCAAGGCCATTTACCTACCCCCTCACCCAGTGCGATCAAGGCTCGCTTAGAACAAGCGATACAGAAATCATTTTTGTATCAGTTCACTTTAAGACAGACCATTGTTACACATAATCCATACTGTGGATGAAATTGAAGCGAGACTTCGAAACTTCCGAAAGGGTAAACCATGAACGGACTCATGTGTAAGGTCTTTCAGATGTTTTATTGAAGGCTTCGTTTTACAATAAATCTTAACTTGGTGTCATTTTCCTCTAAATGCCACTTTTGCTTCAAAGATATTCTTACAGTAAACTAGTCGTGTTTGATGAACACGTTTGAACAAAGCTTTCAAACAGTTTGAATACCACATAATACAATGAACTAGAATTCTCGATATGAGTTAAAAAAATTTTAAAAATGAACTACAAAATTAGACTTCAAAACGCTACCAAACACCTATTTTTGTGGTATCCAAAGACCTTTTTTCTCTCTTTTTTTTTTTTTTTTGTGTTATGGTTAAAATCAAATAATACCAAATCAATAATAATGACGAATAATGTTAAAAAAGTGACAGACGTCACTGCAACTCCCAATGATTATAATATTCGTAAACGAGTTATAAAACTTCTAAAAATGAGCTATTTAGATCATTTGTATTCTATAAAAAAATCTGTAATAACCGACGTCTTACCCGTTATATTTTCCTGTTTTTCTCTTCCTTTTTTGTCTACTTTCATCGGTTTTATTCATTTAGTTTAATTTAATTTAAATGGCGTATAACTCTCTCATGCCAGTTGTGGGAATGAACTATTCAAATTGCTGTTGTTACTCGTTACCCAAACATCTTTCTATTTTTTTTTTTTTTTTTTTTTTTTTATAATCTGCGCTCATGACAAACGTCGAAACATTGCAGAAATGACGTCACTCTACCTTTAACTACCATAATGTTCTCATGAGAGTTACAAAAATTCAAGAAATTAGCTACTTAGATCATTTTTTATCTACCAAATCTTTCATAAGTAACGTCTTTACCAGTAAGTTTTTCAATTATTCTGCATTTTTACCTTAGTTTGTAATTTTTAACTAAAGATACTTGTGAAATGAAACAGTTTGACACGTAATCTGTAAGTAATGAACTATTTAGATTAGCAGCCTGCTACCAAATATGTTGTGAATGATGTTTTGACCGGTACACTTGTCTAAGTCTTTCTTGTCAAATGTTAGATGTTTCATCGTTCTCAACGATTAAAACGCAATCTGAGAGCGAATTACTCTTAAACGAGTTAAACAAAATTCTAGATATGAGCTATCTAAATCTTTGTTTTACTGATAAATCTCTGATAATTCTTATAGAGCGCGTTGATGTTTTACTATCGTGATCGCATCATCAGCCTGTTTGTATTCTTTCAATATTAGATGTACTGATCTCAATTTGGTATCAAGCAGAAAAATTTAGAAAAACTTCTGATAATTCTTATTAAAGCGCGTTGATCTTCTATTATTGTGATTCCATTAATAACCCTTTTTGTTCTTTTCAATATTACATGTAATGATCTAAGTTTGGTATCAAGCAGAAAAATTCGGAAAAGAGAGAAGTAAAATTCTGAGATAGTCTTGACCCGTACATGTGTCTGGGTTGTTCTTGTCATAGATGCTTTTTCCTTTTCCTTTCCAATGAAAAGCAATTATAGGGCCACTGATACTCTAAAACGAGTAAAAAAACATTCTTAAAATGAGCTTTTAGATCATTGTTATACTGCCGCTAAAATTTCTGATAATTGATTTAACGGATTTCCCCCAATTATATTCTAGGTGTTTGTTCAATATTTGCTTGTCTGTTTTCTAAACTAGAGATACCATTGAAACTGAACTTTCGAAAGTTCATTTAAGCGCTAATTAAACATTTGCTTCGGTCAGCTATCATGATTTATGTCCTATTATGAAATCGCAGTTTTGGGAAAAACTGAGATAGAAGTGTAGAAGGAAAGTAATCAGGTCATCGAATCCCTTTTAAACTGAGAACAAGCTCTGAACAAGCTAAAAAATTACCATGGTAATGAGCCAAACATTAGTTCTAAAACCGGTGGAGCATTTCTAACCAAAATATTTACTCAGCTATATTATTACTGATAATAGGGTATAACTTCAATGGATAGATCAGCATGCAGACTGAAATGTCTTATTATATTGGGAGCGTAGCCAGCTTTTCGACTTGTTGCAGACCCGTACCATGAGAAATTTCAAATTTTGTTTCAAAATTAGCAAGAGTTATGTTTTAAGAGTCAAACAGGCGAAAGACAAATTGTAGAACCAGCTGTACAGGATTTTAGGCTGGCTGCACCGTTGATATCGTTGTGTTTCCCTTTATCCATTAGGTTTGAATGTGGTCTAAGAACTATGGTCTATAGAAACATGCTAAGAGTAATAGACTTGAATATTAGGTGGACATACATGTTACAAGTGACAAAAAACGTAACAGAAAATCAAACAGAAAATATACATTGCAAAATGTTCCAATTAACAAAAAGAAACAAACACAAAATACAAACAAACAAAAAACAAACACAACAAAACGAACCGAAGATAGACTGCCTCTATACGCCTAATTAGATATCCTACCTATGTAACCATATCAGGAAGATATCAGACAACAAGCTTACTAGTTAACTAATGTAAACATTAAACTGATTAAAGAAAAAGAAATTAAAAACAGATTTTCTGACTGAGATATTGCCACAGACAGTATATGTAGATTCCTACTCAAGAACTATTTTTCTTTTTCCTTGAATCTTTTAATTATTCTGTAGCCATCGAGGTGTCCATACTAATGGTAATGCTTTTGGCTCTTGTTAAATGTCTGAGACAAAGGGAAAAAGCACACTAATTATTGAAAACAAAACCAGTTGGTTGCTTGATCTACCAAGCCGGCAGTAAGTTAATCGGTATAATAAGCACCTTGGTCCAGGAAGCCATAATATAAATCAGTTAGTCTATAACCATGCCCACTGGTCAGGCGGACAATCTGCCATATAGCCAGCCTTTGTCACTCAGCTACAGCTCAGCTAGTTAATTTAATCTCACAGCTTATCGGTCAGCTAGCCAGTTAGTCAGTTGACCAGATTGTCAATCAGTAAGCTGGTTAGTAAATTAAGGACCACACGCAAGTATGAACTTATAACCATATAGAACGAGAGAACTCCTCAGTGCAGCCCAATAGCCACCTAGCAGTTTTTTATTTATTGTACGTCACCTTATGAAGCATTGTGTAGACCACAATTAGTACATGGTGGTTAATTTATAAGGAGAGTTACCTTTCTCTGCGACGTCCATGTTAGGCTCAGGCGCATTCTCTTCTTCTTCATCTTCAAAAATGATGTAATAGAAAAAAGTTACTTTAGTACTCAGTCGTACAATATTGTCTCAATTTAAGTTTCTTAAATAATTATTAGACCTTTGACCAATTTTTCCACCAGAATTTATCCAGTTATTACCATTTTAAAAAAGATGCTTCAAGAACTCACAAAATTTTTTAATATCTTAAATACCTAATCAAAACCGCAATCACCTTTACCTTTGTCACTGGGCACTGGGATCTCTTCTCTTGTTACTTGCTCCTCAGACTCACCAGCTGTGTGAAAGGAAAGTTATCAATTACAAGTTTAAATAATTACTGTCACGGTTCTTCTGTGCGCTGGCAAATGAATGTAAATAAGTGGTCTGCAGAACAAACCCGGCCCATGGCCTGCTATTAAGCCAGAAAATTGACCCAATTACCTTGTGAAGCTCATAACACACGTTATACAGCGTATTAAAATGTGTTTCTAAAAAGCATCTCATTGTCTTTACCTTCCTCAGTTGGCCTTTTGTGTTCAGGCTTACTTTCACCTTCTTGACCTGCACGAGTTCGATTGAAAGAGAAATTGTACTTATTGAATTACGTTTATTTGAATACTTGTAATATTGCAAAGTGAGTGAGAATTATGGGTGGATCACAAGGGACAGCACATAACCTGAATATTCGATAATAGGGAGTTTAAGCAAATCACTACGGCTGGCGCTGCTACGGCTACCGGAAGTAAAATTGTCCAGAAACGAGTCATTGCGCATGTCAGTGGTTCCCATCCAGCCGTAGCGGGACATCCTTCTACGCGAGTGGGAAGGTTTCGGCGTAATCTGTGGTACGTGAACTTATCTCGCTTCTTTCTTCGCTTTATACACTCTCCTGAGCAATTTTAACAATTGAAATACACTTAACATCTTTAAAAATAGCTTATCGGGAATATTTATCAAGCTTGCTGTCCCTTACCGAGTGAATCTGCCTTTATTTTTTCCGCCGGGTTTGTCGAAGGATCGAAGCAGTGTGTACATGGAGAACGCAGCGAACGCAAGGTGAAATGCGTGGGTAGAAAGTCTAACTTTTCCTTTTCAAACCTCACAGACTACTTGAAATTCAAATAGCTGAAGCCGAGGAATGACGAGGGTTATGAGGGACCGTGTAGAAACTTTGCTTTGGTGTTTATAAGCTCCAAACTGGAAATTTTACAACACGTAAGCTTAAATATTTTAATTCACTCATTCACTGTGCACAGGATCGCTTACAATTTTTTTTCCAAACTTTGGAATCCCTCGCCCCTTTCAACGAAGTCATTTTGAGTTTTTAGACGTGCAAAAACAACCGCGAAGACGCTTAATTTATTGGTTTTAAACTTCTCAGCCGTACTAGGTTTGTAGTTCGCGTTGCTTAAAGTTGAATTTTGGCAGGCTACGGCGACGTACTCTCCCCAAGCCTCGTCGACCACAATAGCCGTAGCAGCGTCATCCGTAGTGATTAGCTTAAACTCCCTAATATTAAGATAGCGCCTTAACCTCCTAAGGACTAATCAAGAACCACTCTCTCTCTCTCTCTCTCTCTCTCTCTCTCTCTCTCTCTCTCTCTCTCTCTCTCTCTCTCTCTCTCTCTCTCTTTTACCTTGGTCACTAGACACTGGAATCTCTTCACTCTCCATCTGCTCCTCAGATTCACCAGCTGCGCGAAAGCAAAGTTGTTCATTAGAATGAATTATGAGTTCCTTTAAGGATTTCATCGAGAATTACAGTCATTGTCACTGCGTTGGCTAACACAAATGCCTTCATATAGATACGGAAGCCTTGATATACATCTGGCACAATGCCCGCTATCAAGCTAGAAAATTGGCTCAGCTGGATGTTAAGTTGCGAAAAAGTCTGTCCTGTATACGGAAATAAATGCAAGATATGTTGGACAGTGAAAAGTTCCTGAAAAGCGATTAATTTTTTTACCTTTCCCAGTTGGTTCTTTAGGCTCAAGTTTACTTTCTCCATCTTGACCTGCGCAAATAGATTTAGAATAGATTGTGCTAATTCAATTATTTAGGTCTAATTAGAACCTTCAAAACCTTTACATAAGTGGTCAACTATTACCTTCTTTTCTTCTTAAACTCCTTTCAAGAAATTTCTTTATTTGATGAAAAGGACATGAGCCCTCAGTCGTTCAGTCTTGTGTTACCCAATCTTGAAACAATTCTTTAGTTTTACGAATGTGTTTGAAAAATTCTCCACTCTAGCTTTTCCAGTGACTTATAGGATAAAAGAGATTCTTCAACAATTAACAGGGTGCCTTGGCATCTCGAATGACTTATCAAAACTATTCTCTCCTTTACCTTTGTCGCTAGGATCTGGAATATCTTCTTTCTCCACCTGCTCCTCACATGCACAAGCTGTGTGAAAGTAAAGTTGTTATAAAGTTGTATAGGATTTCATTGAGAACTGTTGTCACTGTCACTGCGTAGGCTAACACATGTCTTCAACTAGTTACTAGAGTGTTTATAGATGACCCGGCCCACTGCCCGCTATCAAATTAACAACTAACAAACTGGCATACATGTAGTTAGTCATTAATATCATGAAAAACTTTCAATGAAGGTGCAAATAAATGCAACACTCGTTTTTCTAGAACTACTTTATATCGAAGGTATTCAGATGGTATGAATAGTAAGGTATTGTGCTCATTTAGACCAGCCATAATTGCTATATATTTCAGCTGTTGTATCAACAGGTGTAAGTTACAATGACGATGACCGTCCATCATTTAAGAAGAGCTCTTGCAAGTACCCTTGCCTTCAGTCACTTCTGTTTTCTGTCGGTAGATCCACCATAATAATTAATTCCAAATAAAATAGTACGTTAAAGGAACTAGACAATTTTGAACATCAGAACGGTCCATCGGTGTTAGACACTTCTGCTTGCAGAGATAGTCAGTTAGAAACTTCTTTTTTAAGCTTCTTCAGAGAATGATTCATTTGATAGAATAGTACAATATTACACAGTAATATTTTGTTTTAGTTAAGCGTTTCTAAAAAGTCATTAATCTTTAACCAATATCTCCAATAGAATTTTTTCCAGTGACTACGTAAGTAAAAGTGAGGCTTCGATAGCCTAGAAAGTGGCTCATACCCTTGAGAGACCATTCAAAAATCCTTTTCTCTCCTTTACCTTTGTCACTGGGCCCTGCAATCTCTTCGCTTCCCACCTGCTCCTTAGATTCGCCAGCTGTATGAAAGCAAAGTTAGAATAAAGTATGAATGCTTCAAGGTTATGTTTTGGACTTATGTCATAATGTCATATGGACTCTCACAGTCACTGTGTAGGCTAACACAATTCCTGCCAAATAAAGATATGAAGCGGTCTACATAGAAAACTCATTGCCCGCTTTTAGGTAAGCAAATTGGCCCAGTTAGCCAGATGCCAAGTTCATAAACAGCATGCACTGTTAGCGAGAGTAAAGGCGACATATGTTAAACAATTAGGAGTTCAAGAAATCAATTCATTGTGTTTTACTTTCGCTAGTGGGTTTTCCAGGCTCAGGCTTAATTTTTCCTTCTTGAACTGCATCAATATGTTTAAAATAGATTACAATAATGGAATTATTTACATTTGATTTCTTACACTCGCTGAAATTATCGAGAACTCTGGGTGGGGCACCAGAGCATAACATCAGTTTTAGAGGGTGTTTCAACATTCAGCTATTAACTACTATCACTTCTTAAAATTTTGTTGAAGGACCACCAATTTTCTTCATAACTTTTGTCTCTGTTACCTCTCGTCCTGCGGGATAAGTGCGATAAGTGCATACCCTTGACCTACTTGTAACTGCCCCGTTAACATTTTCAAAGCGTTGACAAAAAAAAGTAAAAATAATAAAAAATAATTAAAGACCGAGCTGGTGTTAGCTTTCCCTCAGAATTTTTTTTCTAACAGTTTCTTTATATCGTGTAAATCAGGGTTCTACCGATAAAACGCCTTATCAAACAACAAACATATGAAATACATATATATGAACTGGGGTTATGAAACGTATATGTGCACGATCCTTCGCAGTAAAGCACTCGCTTTACTGCGAAGGATCGTGCACATATACGTTTCATAACCGCAGTTCATATATATGTATTTCATATGTTTGTTGTTTGATTTATCATCTTACGGGTTTATGTCGAATTAATTTTATGGCCTGCTCCCAGTTGGCTTATTAGCTCAATTGGTAGAGCGCTGCACTAGTATCGCAGAGGTCAGTGGTTCGAATCCCGTACAGGCCTGAATTTTTTTCAGGTCTGATTTTCACTATTGCTTAAATAGTGCTTTAAAACGCCTTATAATCGCGATATATTTTGAATGTTGCATCAGTAGCTATAGGTTACACCTACAACTCCTGTCCGTCATAAAAAAGGGTATTTAATTCAATGTAAACTAGCACTTTCATAGAACTAGGTAAGTTATCAACATCAGAGACTTGTGTTGGTCTGTAGACACTCCTACTTACATAAATAGTGAACAATTAATTACCTTCTTTTTGTCTTCTTCGTCGGTACTGGCTTTCTCCATGGTGAACAGTAACTGCAGCAATGTAAAGAGCACCTTTCATTTGACTAAAATGTTGGTTGTTTCGTAGAGGCTCAAAAGTTAATTACTCAACTTACTCGAGTCTTGCTAACAGGTAGATATAAACATAACTACGTACCAATATAAGGTAATTTGTTACGATAGCAAGAACAGGTCTATGCAACACGCACTGACGAGCCTCAGATTTTACAACATACTCATACAATAGACCATTTGCAAATTACCCTTGGCCTCATTTTCAAAACGAGTCCTCGTGCTAACCTTTCATATGATAATAAGCTTCCATTCACATGCAAATTAAACTCATTTTCACAAAAATGGTTGAGCACGAGGACTCGTTTTAAAAATGAGGCTAAGGGTAGTTCGTAAATGGGCTATTATTTTACTTTAATTCAGCCACACTGAAATGGATCCTTTGAAGGTTTTAACCAAGTGTTGCTCATTTCCTAAGAAGACATTTATTTACGAGCACCTTTGACATACATGCTACTAGTTTTGTGCAATTTCCTTTACCTCGTCAGTTTAACTGGCAATTTTCTCTGACAACCGCAAACTTGCCAATGAGGTTTTTTGATTGCGCTGATCCGTAAGGTTCAGTAGGAAAGGAAGGAAATACCAACCTACTCGCATGAACTCATTCATAAGACAGACTTAGAATCTGTGATTTGATTGGTGATTATGAGGTTAATAATACGGAATACCGATCTTGTTTGTATGACGGAAAAAGAAACAGTACAGTTAAAGATTCCATGCACCAGCTTGGTAGTACCAGTCGATACTTTGGGTGGTACATAGCATTCCTTAATTTAATGTTCTGTAAAATAGAATACTCTCCTTCAAAATGAATGAAAATTAAAATGGCCTTATACCTTTCACAGTCTTTTTAGTGGCTGATCGGATGTCAAAATCATCGTCATAATCTGTTTCAAGGAACAAGTAGAGTAAACCATCACATGATGCTTTTGGCTCGTGTTTTCTACATAAATATATTACTATACTAATGAATTATGCATGCGGTAATATTGTTGTTTATTATCCAACTACACTCCGTAGAATAGATATAACGCCCTAGACGAATACAAATATCACGCGGTATTCGTATTTCAGAGAACCGGTTAGACAGGTTTTCTCGAATCGCGCAAGCGACGAATTGGATTGAAGTTACAATTTAATTCATTTTTCTGACGACGAAGAGTCGGAATAGCTAGCAAATATTGATTCAAGTTTATTAGATAAGTCGAACGAAGAAAAGCAGTTAGACGACAATGATATTTCAGCATTTGTTGAAGAGAATAGAAACTGCAAAACGAAAAAGCGCCAATTCCGTTCCGCTAGGCATACTTCTGTCACCCACTCCCCGTAAACAAATATCCCCAAAGTTCGCCCGCACTGAAATAGAAATTTGGCGTGTTGGATTATAAATAACATATTAGACGTTTTGGTATGTCGTATCGCTGAGTATTTTTACTCGTTATTTATATTTTGACTCGCCCTACGGGCTCGTCAAAATAAGACACAACCGTTTAAATACCAACTATACTACACAACAAAACGTCTAATAAGATATATGTATTCTACTATTTATTGATTGATGAGTATATTTCTAAGTAGTCCAGTTAATAAAAAGAAGACCGTACATACTTTTGTTCAAGTTTACTGTTAGCTTTACATTCAGAACTGGACACGTGCAAGCGTAAAAAGTTTGCACCAAAGCTCTAGAAATCGCGATGAATTAGCTGAGTTCTCGATGGATACAAACTTGTTATGTTACACAGCCTATATTTACATCTGCAAGATTGTGAGTTTTATTCCAAGTAACAAGTAATAATACCTGAGGAAGATGCACTTTCATCCCCTCTACAGGCTTCTTCCATACCTGTCGACAAAGTTAAGGGATATTTTTAAGTTAGAGTTATTTATCATATACTAAAACCAAAAACTCAAAACAGAATTGTTATAAACAATTATTGGATGAGGTTTTTATGATATCCGGAATAATAAAGGTAGAGATAAGTGTTATTAGCCGAAGCCGAAGGCTGAGGTTGATAACACTAACCAAGAACTTGATTATTCCGGATATCACAAAAACCTCATCCAATAATTGTTTTATTATACATTCGCCACTTTTGTCGATCTTTTAGTATTTTCCGAATCTTTATCTTCAAGTAATTTCTCAATTTCTCGCTGGGTCGATGATGCGAGTCTAGAAGCCATTCTTACTTCGCTGTCCGTGAACTTAACATTGCTCCATCGGAAATCATACATTGCGCACGCAACCTACAGATTATTCACTAATCTGTAGGTACAGATTAGTGAATAATCTGTAGGTTGTGCTGTTTCCCAGAGTTAACTGTAGGCATTTAGCCAATGAGAAGACAGATGGTGACAGCAATGTATAATAATTATCAATCTAGACGTATCATTCGTTTACTACGGCTGTGTCGTATGTGGGTACGAAGGGTACACTATGCAGGTTACTAAGGTGAAAGGGAGGGGATCTCAAGGGTAGGGGGGTAGAAAGTTCTTAGGAAGACTGTCACCAGAATTTTTAGTGTTATCTAAAGAAAAATATAAAGCTAGGTGAACTTGGTGTTCTCCATGCTGTTATCAACCAAAGGTGATAACACCAACGCTCATCACATTTATGTCAGGTGGAAAAACCCTTTGTCAATCTTTTCTCTCATAAAACGCACATAAAGAATGTATCAGAGCAGGAAGGGAATGCCGTGGTTTCGCTCTAGGTATTTCAAATTGAATTTGCAAATATTCTGGTAGATTTAGTTAATTAGGCTAAATATACCTGCCAAGGAAGTTGACTGCTACAAAGTCAATCCCGGCATAACCATCAACATCGGTATCACGTTACTTTTTTTGCAAAGTGCTGTTTGAATATAAGTACACAGACGGAGTACTGACCTAGTTGCAGATCAGGAAATTCAGGGACTTCCTCTACTGGGATTTCGTGGTATTCTATTTCTTGCATTTCAATATGTTCTCCTATGGGCAAAAAAATAGGCGAAAATAAAAACAAGATTATAAAAGGGAAGAGAAGAAAGTATAGATAAGTGACAATGAAAAAGGTTGCTGAAGAAGACAGGGGATATTTCGAATGTAATTAAATTGAGAAGAACTATATCTTTACCCTCCTCGTTGTTAGCATGTGCACCTCCATTTCCAAAATGTCCCTGCTGATCATTTTCTGCTTCTATTTCATAAAACAACAACAATAAATCTGTCTTGATCTCTTCAGAGAATAAGTCACTGTCAGGCTTTTCCAAACAGTTATTACAATGAAAAACATTCTACAAGTCATATTTTAACCTAACGTTGAAACTGAAGACAGAAAATTATCGCTTTATATTTTGATAGTAACTTACAAATGTCCGCTCATATTTTTATTAAAATGGGTTTGGTAAATGGCATCAATTTGTTTCAACATTCCTAGAACATGGTTTTGGGGATACCAATCTCCGTAAATCGAACTAAATTGAACTGAAATAAGGATTTCTACCAGCGAAGCCCCCTCCCCCTCCCCCACATGAAACTTGCTCTGCCCCTATTTCCACCCTTGAATTCAGAGTCACTCCCTTGATTGCTTTTCTTGCCTGTTTGTGCTTTAGCTTCTCGTGTTCTTCATTACAATCCCATTTTGCTCATTTTAATAATTTGCTCAGTTAATCAAAATATAAAATAAAAAAATACCGCAGTTTTTACCATTTGAAAACATTTTCACTCTTATCCCTTTCTAAAGCCTTAGACGCAAAAAAAAATTCGAAAACTCGTACAAAAATTGTTAAACTTTAAAGTTTGTTTATGTCGAGGTGTGGAACACCATTATTGTTATCATAGTATTCTAAAATGGAACATAAAACTGTACCGTCTTCATTTTGTCCTCTGTTGAAAAAAGATCGAACATTGGACCACAGCTTCCTCAGTTTTGGTTTCAGTATAGCTTGCACCTACACATCAGAAATTTATGGGATAGTTAGTGTGAGACTTTTGAATAATCTCTATTATATTTAAGTTGGTCTACGTGGTCAAAATCAACTCTTTTTCATTTTTTTTTTTTTTATGTCAACCGTCACAGTTACAACATTAAGTTGTCAGCCTGCTCTGACACGAAAGCAGATTTGAACATGGCAGTATGCCCTATTTAAAAGTAATAAAAAATAAACTTGTTACCTGTGGAGTAGAAAGCGTATACAGCAATGGGTTGACAGCTGAATTGATCGGCAGAGCGAACACTGCAATCCATACTGCCAGATCACCAGGCGGATCAAATGTTTTCTCGACGTGCGACTTGATGCCGATAGCAATGATTGGTATCCAACACAGGAAATCGGTCAGAATAATGAAGAAGACTCTTCTGGCAAGTGCTCTTTCTCTTCTTGCCTGGGCACTTTGTGCTCTTGCTCGTATTTCACGAATAGTTCCATGTGCTCCGAGCTGTTTACTTGACGACCATGATTTCAACAAGATGGCAATGTAAGCCACCATTATGAAGATAAAAAGAGAAAAATTCAAAACGATAAATATGGAAGTGGAGTATTCCCAGCCTTCTTGTAATTGCGGGGAAAGCTGCAGGGGCAGGCACACTACGTTCTTGGCATAATACCAGTCACCAAAGTAGTGCATTCCAGACAAGGGAAGGAATGCCATAACGCCTCCCACCATCCAGATGACTGCACACATTATACGAGTCTGCCTTGGTGTAATTTTTGCAAAAGTGTAGGGAAACACGATGTTCTTAAGCCTGTCCCATGCAATCAGAGAAATCATCATAACTGAGACCTCACTTGAAAGGACAGACATGGCGCCATTGAAATGACAAAACCAACCAGTGCGCCACTCATAGTCGTGCATGTAGTATTCCCCTGACCATTGCAAGTCTTTTATACCTATGATGATAAGGTAAATACCCATGATGCCATCTGATATACCCAGATTCACCAACATGATAGACTGGACCATATTATTATCAGGGAAAAAATACTGCCACCCAACAACAAATATGGACCCAAACAGCGACAGAAGACCCACAACCCAAAGACTTCTCCTTGGAGCAAGGTTACGGAACATGGAGTGACAGCTTGCGAAGTTGTCATTGAAAGAATATTCGCAATCGGCATCCTGCCTGAAAAGATCGAGGTGGCAGCACATCAGGTTGGTGTCCAAAGTCCTGGATTTCGAAAAAAAAAGAAGAAATATTAATAAAACTTACACGGATAGAAAACAATTGGCATTCAGTGATCTAGATACATTAAAGGTTAATTATCTGCAAACAATTAATAATTATTTATTGATTGATAACATACACTCTTATTAAAACAATTTTTTAGAGGGATGACTGAAGTAATTGTTTATTATGGACGAAGTCTTACACTCTGACAATGTGCGGCAACTGCTGGGTGAAAAGTCCTTTAGGGAGCTCAGCCATCAGGTTGTAGTGCATAAACCTGCAATTTTGAAAAAAAATCAGAAAAACACTATGTTGAATTATATAGAGATTAAACCAAAAAAATTAATTTGGCTTCCTCCAAAAAATGTATTTGGAAGAATGAGATTCATTTATTAGTGTTAAAGAAAAACAGAAGGTACAAAAAAAAACCGAAAAAAAAAAGAAAAAAACCAAGAACCCTAAATATTTTATAAGAAAGCCCAGCTTTGTAATTAATTTTATGCAACTAAGTTTACTAGCTTAGATGAAAATCTCTCATTTGCCGTACACTTACAAAAATTGCAGTTCGTGGGCATGGGCGAAAGTCGTGCTGGAAACGTTTTGTATCTTATTGCCGAAGATATCTCTGAAACGAATAGCATAATAACTCACAATTAGTAAGTAGACAAGGTCTCACAATGGCCTGTTTCCTCATAAATTTCCATGGAACTGCTTTGAAACTGTCTGGCTCTCAACCATGGGTGTTCGCGTTTTACTTATATCTAACCTTGCCTGCTAAAAGTATGTTCATAAAAGACCATACTTTTAGTCAAACATAAATCACTACAGCAGTACTTTGTTAATCAGCTTATTTTTATTTACTTGATATTAAAATTTGTGAGCTAAAATCTCAGTTTTTAAATGCTTCCGTTATACTCTTTCCATTGCTTCAAGTATTCTAATTTTTTTTCTATTTGTGATTAACTGTACTCACAGAGCTTTGAGGTTTTTGACGCCTTTAAAAATTTTGTCAGGCAAAGCCTCGATTTTGTTCTCCGAGAGATATCTTAAACAGGTGAAAGGAATAAAAGATAAATAATAAAATACAGTAACATAATATGATTGCAATTGGGTGTGGCACATTACATTTAATCGATGACAGAGTTAACATTACAATAATCGTGTAATTTTGCTGTTATCAACTGAGTTCACAACGTAAAATGGCCTCCGTAAAGAATTTAAAAAAGCTGACGTTTTGAGCGTTAGCCCCTTGCCAGAGCTGCATATGGTTTGCGAATCCACTCGTCTTGGGAAAAGGTTTCAACTCTGAGTGTACTTACAATTCGATCAACTTTACCAAGCCCTGGAACTGATCTTCATGAAGCTTCTCAATTTTATTGTAGTCCAATTTCCTGAAGAAAGCACCATGGAAAGTTTAGACTAACATACGCATATGTCGCTGTGAAGTGATATCTTTAACAGAGCTGTTTTTTTTTTCCTTTTTTTAGGTTACTACCATAGTTCAGGTAAGGCGATGACAATGCTTTCTCCAATAAAATAGCTCTCAGTTTTCATTTCTTACTCTTCAAAGAAAAACATCAGACATGAGAATAAGAGTTTCAAGGTTAAGCTCGAACGATCCCAAGTTTATTCCCAAGTGCCTTCATGAGGTCTATTGTTTAAAGCTGAATTTGAAAATTGATTTATGATCCATTTCCTGTTACAAATTACGAACTTATTGGGTAGTTTGATCCTCCAATACAGTAATATGATATATAATATTTTAAAGGAAACTAATGTTTGCCTTCAGAAAGTACATTATAACTAGAGTTGTCATAATCTAGGAAGCTGTTGTATTTACCACATTCTATAATTTTCAATACAATAATGTCAATAAGAATCTTACTCACAGAAATTCTACCGCTGTAATGTTTCTGAAGATGTGCGGTGGCAGATTTCCAAGTTCATTGTTTGACAAATCCCTACAAGAGATCACCACAGTTACAAGGAATTTGCTAATGATAGAATTACCATCTAAACTGATTCATAGAATAATAATTATTGGCAGTTTGTGCTGAAAAACTTTCAAAAAGTGTCTTATTACTTGTGTAGTGGCCTCCCCTTTTCAGTTTATTTCCACCGAATCTTTAGCACATATTCCCAGGAAGAAGTCTTATGTCTTTAAATCCAGCTCAAGAAGACCCTAGCATATTAAGCTAGCTAAGAACACAATAATGAAGAACAACTAGAACATGAGAACATCTGTCAACATCTTTTGAGAAAAAATGACAGGAAATATATTTCCCTTATAAAAAATTAAACAAGAAGCCAATCAAGGAAATGTATCTTCAACTTTTAAACCTCCAAGTACCTTAGCATTACTTAACATTAAGCACATCAACTGCATAAAATAGCTTTCTGTTATTAATCTGCATGATCAGATTTACAAAGTCAAGCTGGAAAACTCCATGCTGTTTGAGCTGTTACAGCTGTGCCTTTGTAAACAATATGATAAAAATGATCATTTGGTTCTACCCAATTATCTTCTTTGTTAAATAAGCATTTCACTCACAGATGTATCAGCTTGGAAAGGCTGCTAAAAAGTCCGTCTGGTAGACTCTTCAACTTGTTATTCGACAGATAACTGGCAAAAATGATGAGACAAAAAATGCCTTTTCATTAAGACTGCAGCTAGCTCATAATTCATAAGCAAAAATGCAAACAGAGGCTGGTCATCAGAAATTATAAAAAAGTTAATTGTAGTCAAATCTGGGCAATATGCTCATTTTAGAGAAATGACTATTTAATCGCTTGTCTCACAAATTGTAAAACGATTAAACGTCCATTTATCTATAAAACCAGTATGAACAGCACCATTTTATTCATTGCTTATCATGGTTACTGTCAAGTATATACATATTGCACATTCATTTTGGTAAGGTCAATATCTCCAGCAAAAGGAGAACTCGTAGCTGACAATTTTACATCTGTTAGCGCGCCCAACTCTCTTCTCCTATGTTGGGAGGAGGTAGGCTGGTTCCCCTTTCATTTAAACCCTTCCTAGGGTAGAAATGGTTAGAGAAATGATCGAGCTCTTGATCTCAGAAGATATCAAAACAGGTAAAAAAAGGTAAAAATATCCCATAGTGACTGGAAACTTTATGGCACGCAGGATTTCATTGTTGAATGACTGCAGATCTTACACTGATCATTAGAAAAACAAAGATCAAGATTTGAGATGGTTAAATTAGTAGGTTATGTTTTTTGTGCTTATGGGAATATAATTAGTTATGAAATATTAAAAGTAGCTGATATTTCTTTCAGTCTTTAATAAATGTTTGGAATAGTGACAAAGAGTTGAGCAGTCAGTAAGCTAGTTTCTGAGGAAAGGATACGCAAAAAAACTTACAGTTCCTGCAGGTTTTCTAGATCATGAAATAGTTCAGGAGGTAATTCGGTGATGTTGTTGTCTTGCAACCATCTATGTTGAAGTAGAGAAACATGATTAGTTGTATCAAATCCAGCTATTTCTATCAAAGTAGCTTCTGACTGACCTGTCTTTTGTCCTTGAAGGGAAAGAGAGATTAAAAGAAAATGAAAAAAAGCATGGGCAAAATCAAGGACAAACGGGTGGTTGGGAGATGGAATGCTCCTATTTTATAACACCCTTTTTCTAATACTGAGCTGCGACATTTAATTCACAACTTAACAAATAACCACATTATGCAAAGCAATACTGTTGTGTCTTTTTCCACATTATTCGTAAAGTTTAAATTATAAGATATTTTCTTTGTATTAAGAATGTTTGCATTAAAAATGTGATTATCTGCTTTTGTTGATCCGTTTTCATTCCATTTCACAGCACAAGTCGTAATGCAGATTTTGAAACACTTTGATCTAGCAAAGGGAAATGATAAACTGTTATAATGCGTAGTTCTGTTTTGAGGTCAAGGAATTTCTTTTTCAGTTGGATCTGATATCGACTCACAGTTCTTTCAACCGTTCCATGCGTTTGAAGGTGCTTCCATGAATTCCTTTCAGGTCGTTGTCATTCAGGCGTCTACGTTATTTACCATAAAAAACCGATTATTAGTTCGTCTGTCTGGTTAGAGGGATTACTGTTGGTGTTATCAATCACTGATGTTTTGACAATTAAGCAAAAGTGACATCAGCGACATCGAGTGAGGAGTTGCTCGCACCAACTTTACCCAAAAAAGATATGCTTGGTTTAGTTATGAAACTATGTTAATAATGAAAAAATTAATGGAAATATTTTAATAAAGACGCCTGGTCATGACTGTTCTATAGTGAATGAATCACATAAAAAGTAAGTCAATCAATCAATCAGTAATCTTTATTTATACAAGATAAGTATTTAAAGCGACACTTCACTTGTGGGGTCGTGTCTAAATAATTAAGTAAGATAACTAATGAATTAGGGAATAAATAGGATATACCCAGCTAAGATCATATCGCTACTTACTACTTACAAGTCTAAAACGATAAAAATTAAAATTCTAAAAAGCAAGGTGGTACTCTAATATCGTCTAATTATTAACACTAACTATACTTAAAGTCTTCCTCCCTTCTGGTTAATGTCTGAGGAGATAAATCATGGTGTAGCAAAGCTATAATCTTGCTATAATCGCATATTTCTTAACATTGTCTATATCGTCATTAAGTTGAGGAACCAACGAGTTCCAAACTATTGCTCCTCTACGAGCTACAGAGTTCCTCATGTAGTAGGTGTTAACACGAGGGACATCAGTTTTCAGTTTCTTCCTAAGTTGATATCGCTTGATGTTATCATTGTTCTTAATAGTAGCTGACATATCGTCTGGAGTCAGGTTATTATGGACTTTATACATAAGTTTAGCTAAGGTAATTTTATACATAAAGGGTAAAGGGGACCGATTAGCCTTTTTCATAACATCAGCATCAGACATCTCCCAAGGTAGCTCAAAGATAATTCTCGCAGCTCTACAATGCAGTGCTTCTAATGCCTTAAAACCTTCCTTATTTCCGAGACCTCCCCATACTGATATTCCATATACGATCGACGGCATCATAAATCTGAAATACAAGTCTAATAACATATTCTTTGGAAGAAATTTGCTATGTTTTAGGAAGAAATTTGCTATGTTTTAACAAGTTTAAGTTATCAACAAAGCCTTTTTCAACAACACTAATATGTTTAGACCAATTTAGTTGATCATCTATCAATACGCCTGATAGACGAGAGGGTGCAACGCATTTGATGGTGAACTGGGCCAACGTTAACTCTTTCAATGGGCCAGTGAATCTTCCACGATGGAGGATCATTGCTTCGCATCTCTTTGGATGAGGCACAAGGGAGCATGTTTTTCACCAGTACAGAAGCTCTTCTAAAGCTTTGTTAAGTTCAGAAATTACTGTATAGACATACTGGATAGACATTCTAGTCTTCTCGGATAAGGACAAATAAACCGTAGGTCCCGTCTCCTGGATCTTGTAATTAGTTAACTTGGTTAGGCAGGGGACGTTAAAGAACCAACTCACGAGATTACTGTGATGTGGTCTGGCCTGTTTACTAGGAATTGGGGGGAGGGGGCATCTTCAAAAAAGTTTCCTTCGATTGTTTGTAAACTGCTGATGCAGTCCGGCCAAAGTCCCCCGAAAAGTGTTGTGATGCGCATTTCATCATATCCACATGTTAATTTGCGCAATATAAATAATAAATTATTATTATTATTATTACTGTGTCGATAGAATTGCCAATGCAATATAGGGTGGTATCATCAGGATACATGTAGGTTGTCGCATAAGTTATAGCTTCAGGTAAAAACTTGTGTAAAGAGAAAATAAAGTCGGGCCTAGAACGGAAACCTGCGGTATTCCAGCTTTAACAGTGGCAAGATGTCTGATATCTGAGGGCTTTAGAGATCAGTATTGTTCATCAAGGGAGGCACATCTTTGCTGCTCTATCAGAAATATAGGACGATATATTATCTATCACTGGATCTGTAAATTCCTTTTCTTCTGTACACTAGGAATTGATCAACAGGTGATAAATAGCCTAAAATCTGAGTTTTCAATTCACGGGTGTGAGAGTTGGCCCCTGGCATCGGTTGTACATGATTTGGTTCTTTACTCTGGAGGGCTGACTGTCTACCATCTTCACTTTTTCCAAGGCTGAGGAGAGAAAATATGTCTCTGACATCCTTAAGGTAAATGGCTATACCAAAACATTTCTCCGTATCTGCCAGAAACCATAATTGCAGCTAGTAACAATACTGATGGGAACGAACCAGCAACTGGTTTTGTTGTTATTCCTTACATCTAGGGTGTTATGGAACCCATCAAGAGAATTTTGAACATATAGCCACAACGTTTAAGTTGTTCAAAAACGTTTTCAGACTATAGAGCATATTTTGCCAAAGCTCAGGATCTTGTCACGAAAGAACAACAAACCGACGCTATTTATAGTATTTCGTGCAATGACTGTGATCACGAGTATATCGGACAGACCAAACGTTAGTTTGGTAATCGGTTGAAAGAGTATCAAAAAGTGGCCCCTTTTTGCAGAAAAGAAAATTCAGCTTTATCGGAGCACACATGCCTGAGTAATCATACAATTGGTTGGGATAATTTTAAAATGATCACCACTAATCGACCACCAGTGCCCTTGTTTGGAAGCTTGGCATATCAAACCCACCCACGTTACCAAAACCAGAAATCATGAAGTGTCTCTTTAACCACCGACGGAATTATCTCCACTGACCTCTACATCAAACCCACAGACAAATATATGTATCTATTGCACTCTTCTTGCCATCCATTACATACTAAAAAAGCCATTCCGTTCAGTCCAGCACTCCGCCTACGACGAATCTGTTCAACATACAAAGCTTTTAAGACTCGCGCCGCTCAACTTACCACATACCTTCTCAAACGAGGTTACAGCCATAAATTCGTCACCAAACAAATACAACGCGCCGCTGACATCTCTCGCACACTTACCTTACAAACTAAAGAGGTAAAAAAACCTAACCGCATTCCATTTATAACTACTTTTAATCCGTCGCTTCCTCACATTTCCAACATTATCAATAAACACTGGCATCTGCTGCTGTCTTCTAACCGCTGCAAGAAAGCTTTACCTCAGTTGCTAGTTGTTCCCTTCAGACGCTCCCCCAGCCTTCGCGACACATTTGTCACAGCCAAACTCCCCTCCAATTCTACCACTTCCCATCCTGAACTTCCCATCCCCCCCCCCGGCTCTTTCCATTGTGGTAGTAACTGCGCTACTTGTCCCCACATTTCTGACGGACATACTAACTGTACCCTTTTTTCTACCTACGAAACACGTACTATTAAATCTCACTTGACCAGTGACACTAAAAACCTTATCTACTTAATTCAATGTAACCGCTGTAACTTACAGTATATAGGAGAAACTAAACGACGTTTAAAAGACCGTTTTAATGAACACCGCCGTCCCATTGATAGACCTAACTCTAAATCTAAATCTACTACAGTGGCAGAACACTTCCTTTCCTCTCCCAACCACTCTGCTCACGACATGGAGCTTATCGCCATCGAAAAAGTGTTTTCAAAGAGAGACTCGATCCGCAAGGCCAGGGAAGCTTTTTTAATTTCAAGAGGCAATACTATCAATCCCGATGGCCTTAACGCTCGCGAAGAAATGTATTAGACGGTTTTTCCTTCTACAATACTTACTTCTAGTTATTTATTCAATTTACCCTACTTTATTTTTATTTTTACTTACCATTTCTATTTTTAATTGTTATCTCATTATCAATCAAATTATTTTTTACGTATTTCCGCTATTACATCATACAGCTATCTGTAAAGTATCACCCTAATTCTTTGTAGATTCCCACTGCACCTGAAGAAGGCTGGTTTGGCTAGCCGAAATATAGTGCTCCGTCTTAAAACTTAACTACGTTGTATCGGTCTTGCCTCTTTATTTATATTTCTACCAAAATAGCCGCAAACATGCGCCTAAGCGCGGAAATGCGGAATAAATATGGCTGCAAAGTATAAAGAAAATAATGGGGGAATAAGAATAGTTTGCATTTTGTGCTATTACTGCTAGAAACTTAACGTTCACCATCATCAATAGATAGAATCAGAGTTCGAACACAGGTAACCCAGGCTCACTGTTTGTGTCACGTACACGTGGTTAAAAAGAGAGAACATATGGGGCGAAGTTTAGCAGTGTTCCAGATAAGGGACGGGTCTCGGGTCAAAAACCCAACGGCAACCGCTACGTGACCCGACACTGATTAAAAGGAAAATCGGCTAAAGTACTTGTTTAGATTAAAATACTATATTTATGAAAGAAAACAAAAGTAAATAAAAGAGTGAAGTTTCCAATGAAAAACGATTGAAAGCAATAGCTAATACAAGATATTAAGGAAATGAAGTTTGAAAAGACGACTCAACAAATTTCCAACGGCGACTTGACTTGCGAATCATTTGGTCCACTGTTCATTTAACAAATAAAAGAGAACGTGCCTCTGAAATAAAAATTGCCTTGCTGTAACATTGCTAATTTCCATGCTTGTTAGTTCAGAATAAAATAAATACAGTTCGATGATCTCAGTAAAGCTCAAGAAACTGAGAAACTATGCATCTGATCATACGTGGCGGCGGCTGACTCGTGTGATTTTCTCCTCGGTTACCTAGCACGTAATCAAATTCTTCCCCGATCGAACTTCATTTCTTTGTAAACAAGATTCCATAAGGTTACACCATAGTCACACCAGGTCCCGGTTGTTCGAAGGATGAATAACGCTATCCAATGGATAATTCTCTATCTTCTGGATAACGCGATACGTTTACTTGACACATCCAATATACAGCGATTTATCCGTTGGATACCGTTATCTACACTTCTAACAACTGGACCCATAATGTGATTGGTTGTTGAGAAAGAATGGATTTTGGCCAATATTCTCGAGGGTGTAGTCTGATGGTGAGTTTTACCTTTGGCAACCTGGGACTCCCCTCACTCCACGGGGACTTATTATACTCGTTACCAGGTGCCACGAGCTCAGTGTCAGTTTGAATTAGACAAATAGTGACGGCAACGGTTTCGGGTCGCCATTCTACTGGGTTAACGTTCAGGATTTACGGAGCCAGCAGGCTTCGCGTTTCAAGCTGGAGCTGCATTAGTGGATTCAAGGTTTAGAGTTATTCTTGTTCTACGAGCCAGGCGAGTTTGTTTGGCGACTGGATTGGATTTTCGCGAACAAAATGTGCTAGATTGAAGGTCGATCGGTCCTCGACACTGCCGTCAGCCTCCTACCTTGTCTCTCTACTATGAAGGAAAAGTGAAGAAGAGTGTTTTTCCCGAAACCTCGCGTACATATTAAGGACAACGACAAATCGCCACATGGTAAGTTTCATTGCTTTTCATTTCCATTTTCAAGCACATTTCCAGACCTTAACTTCTCCACATATGTTCTCCCCATGTGTACGTGACACAAACAGTAAACCTGGGTTACCAGTGGTTCGAACCGAATTAAAATCAAAGGAAAGTAAGAAAAAACTGGTTTTAAACGGTACGTTTTCATTCCAATAACCTCGTATAAAAGCCAAACTCCCTCTTTCTTTTATGTCTTAGAATAGGGCTTACCTTCAAGGTTTCTTTGGTCTAGTACGAGTAAACGGTTGCATTGATTCGGTTCCCCATCAACAAGTTTAACTCACAAAGCAAACGTTCTTTCGCTCCAAAAACATCCCAAAAAAATGGTGCCTTCTCAACTTGTAAAGTGGTATTCTAGCTCCAGAAATGCGAGATGCGAGGAAATTAAGCCATTATTTGGGCAAAAAATGCTCCTTCTAGCGGTTCGTTTTCTTTTTACTTCGACCACAATTTTGTTTTTTAATACATTTTAATGACCATACATGAGGTACCTAATGACAAAACAGCCGCCCTACGTTCAAAATAATCGGTTAAAAATGAAATAAAAATCGGGAATCTGAGGGAAACGATAGCTGACTGACAGGGCTGAATCATGAAATATTCAGGCAGAGGATATGCGGTCATGGACGCGGGCTCGAGTGTTCTAAGTCTAAAATGCAGCGAAAGTATCGGAAATGCTAAGGGCTGACATTTAAAACCGAAGAACTCTGTTTTCGTCTAAGGGTATTTTCCTATTCCCAGAGGTTTTAAGGAGAAAATTCATTTTCGAAAAGTTATAGGGGGGTGTACCAAATTTTTGAAGGTTGCTCTGTAAAAGAAAAGCGGGAAGGAAAACGACGCCTCGAAGCAACAGAATAGGAAATCAACTCTGCAAGCTACTCCAAACGCCGCCACGACGAAATGTCTCTTAGTGACTGGGAAACGCCTTACAAATAAGATCGTCGATAGTTCAGCCTTTAAATCTTTATCTTGGGAACTCAAGTATAGAGCAGGTGGATAGTCAGAAACTCCTAGGACTTATCACTGACCGACACTTACGCTTAAATAATCGCGTTGAAGAACTGTGTAATAAAACTATCCCAAAGAATAGCACTGCTTAGGAAGATAAGAGGATTCCTCCACATTGAACGGCGCATATCATACTATAACGTAATGATAAAACAACTTCTGTTATATGGATCAACTGTTTGGTCAAACTGTTCAAGTGATGACATAATGAGAGTCTTCAAGTTTCGAAAAACGCGCTCCCCGAGTTATCTTGAAAGCTGATTCAAGGTCGAACAGCGTGAAACTCTTTAAGAAAATAGAGTGGCTTCTTTTTTATGACGAAGTCAAGTCTAATTAAGAGCGTTTTAGTTTTCAACTGTTTACCAGGAAACTGTCATGCACATATGTACGATATATCTAAATATAATGCAGACCTACACTCACGAACTAGTCGTTATAGTAAATTATATCTCGCCTGCCCTCGCTTCAATAGTGAAACCTAGGAAGGAAGGACCTTCATCGTACATGCGACAAGGCTGTGGAATCAGCCACCTTCAAACCTAAAAAAATATGTGACAGCAGTTGCCTCTTTCAAATAGGCCCCGGTTTCACAGACATTTCCTAATGAGCTACAATGAAGAAGAATATTTTAGTTCGAATGAGATAGCAAATTGAATCTCGCCTACCTTCGTTTCAATCGAGGTGACCCGATTGGTATATTGTATTCAACCCGACCCACGTGGCATATTTTATTTTATATAGTTTTTAGCTTGCATACTTATAGACCTGTTTATAATCATCGAATTCATTTTACATACATCTCAACACTAATTATGGTAATTTTAGGATCGAGGGCCACTAGTTCATCAGTTGAATAACTGTCATCTGTTACCCTACTGAAATAAAGTTATTATTATTATTTTTATTATTATTATTATTATTACTCAAAAATCCTTTTTCTGCGGCACAACCTAGCGCGTGCGCATACGTTACTCAGCTCTGTCACGATAGCTAATATTTAGTGCCGTGTCTGTTGTTCCCATCAGACCTTCCTTTCAACCTTGAAAATTTAATTAGTTGAGATATCATTGAAAGTAAGGGCTTTCCCTTATTTTCGATCTATTCTCCATGAAATCTGCAAAACTTAGAGCATTTAAGCTGCGGTAATAGCCTTTCGAATGATTTTTCTTTCGTCCGTCCGCCACGTTGAATACTGAAAGTCACGCGCCCGCCGTTCAAGCCGTTGACTGTCTACTATTTCTTATTATGTTTAAATCGTGATGATGGCGGCTTACCAACTGAAACCTATTTGTGCCTCGTCAGAAAAAAAGGGCAGCTTTTTAGTGGGCGTATAAAAGGACCTCTTATTACAACGATCAGGTCATCACTGAAGAAGGCACTAGACAGGAGTGTCGAAACGTTAGGTCTATGAATGGTAATTTCCTGGTTGCATTCCTTAAATCCTTAAATCCAGAGTAGCATCAAACCCTGTCTGATTTGGTTCTTTTGGAGCACATTATGAGATCAAATGAGCAGGACTTTTTTTCATCGTTGAAACCTGATCTCGAGATATCTTTATGTACAGAAGAAAAAGACTCCCTTGTCGGTAGTCTTGAGTAAGAAGATCGTGAAAACGAAAAAAAGTTACTTACAAAAATCGCAACTTTGTGTTGTTGTCAAAGATTCCTTGGGGCAGGTTGTGCAATTGCATTTCAGACAAGTACCTATGGATATTGCACCCTTAGATAAGTGTTCTATAGCGTATAACACAGCAGCAATACATTACCAAATCACTTATTAGTTAGTTAAGTAAACCCAAACTTGTCTTGAATTTGTTGTTGACATTTTGGTTACCGTAGAAACTTAACTTAACAATTTTAATTGTAGTCTTTAATTTATACCCAGACAGAGTAGTACCCAATTTTATAACTGGATTACAGTCAGAAAATCGATATTTATGTTCTTTTCCTAATCTGTACATGTGATTTAGCGCCCTTTGAATTATCAAAAACTTTGGTTGGCTCTCAATCTTACAGGATATCCCAAGATGTCTTTTGACATGCTAATTGCACTGGGGGCACCCACAAGTTTAGATGCATATGGTTTGTTTTTGGTATTTGTGGAGAATAATAGAAAACTTGCGAGTGGAAAATTGCTCTCGCGTTACTTTGGTTCTTTTAGTTAGTTCTTCTTTTTTTTAAAATATGACCGGTAATCAGTGACGGATTCAGACCTTGAGCTGACAGGGGGGGAGGGGGTATTTTGTGTTTAAACCTACCAGCTCTTCTTTCTTTTGCGATGTTTTTTCTTTACCCAAATAAAGGGGAAGGGGGGAGGCTGGTTCCCAGCCTCTCTCCTAGATCCGCTACTAGTAATGAATTCGTTATCATATTCGCTCTTTTCTGAGAATGTCCAAATGGTTCTTAAAATTGATTATCTACGGATCTTAACACAAAATTTTCTAACACAAATATTCTCAAATTTTTGTTAACTAATTGACAAACGCCATCAGATATCATTGCCTATTTCAAGTAATTAGTTACTTGTTCATTTTTTATCTTATTTCAAGAGTTAAAAGCGTCAGCAAGTTATAAACAACAAAAACTAATACTCTTGGTATTGTCTTAAACTAGAGAAAAATAAAAAAAACCCTACTTACAGCCACACCAAGCGGGTGTTTCTACTGAAAATATCTGACGACAATTTATTCAATGGGTTACCGGACAAGTAACTAAAAGAAAAAGAAAAACCTTAAAAGCTTGACAGTAGCAAATCCATCGCACTTCTTTTGCTTTAATCGTGGTTTCCTAGTACGTGATTTTGTAGTACAGTAAATACTTTGAATACTTTGAAGACTTTGTAAATGCTTTGAGATATTTTAAATTAAAAAAATGCCATAGAAACAAAATTGTTATCCACGCCGTCTTGTATAACCTTAGATCTTGTATAACCATAGTATCTCTCACTCGTTCGATGCGCTCACTCGTGAGAGATACTTTCAGCACTCGAAGATAAAATTCGTATCCCCAAGCGGCCATCTAATATCCTCTATATATCTTATTAGATGTTTTGTTGTGTAGCATCGCTGATTATTTTTAGGGGCTGTGCCGAATTTTGACGAGCCCGTAGGGAGAGTGAAAATATAAAAAACGAATGAAAATAGTCAGCGATTCTTAACTGCAAAAAGTTCAATAAGAGATTTATCATCCAACCGGCACCAAATTGTTATTTCAGTGCGGGCGAATTTCGCGGATATTTCGGGAGTACAAATATCGCTTGATATTTGTACTCGTCTCGCGTGATGAGTGTACGTACACATGTTTACTATTTTAGCGCTAAGCCCTCTGAAAAGGTTTTAGAAACACTTGAAACTCAGAGATTGGTGATGAGATCGTTCTTAGTCAATGAAAAAATATGTTATGACTAATTAGGAGCCAATTGGAAAATCTATAATTAACAAAAATAGCACAGGTTTTCCCTTTTTCCAAGAAGAATTTCAATGGGAAAACATGAAGATAATTTTAGTTGTGTTGACCGTAATTGGTTAATCTGTTTCAACGTGTCATTAGTTGAAGCATATTCACTATTTGAAATGAACTTTCGACTCAGGAAATTAGCCGACGGAAACGTCTCCCGTCTCAGCCAACAAAAGCGGCACAGAGAATTGCTGTTTGCTGTTAGTATGGCATGGTCCCTTCCACTGTCTCGTGTTGTATTGTCATGGAATCTTGTGAAGATCGCTAGATATACGGAGATCCCACGGGCGTTCAATCGGTTGCAGAAGGTGGACTCACCTGGGATCTACACGTAAGTTTACTTTTGCTGGCTCTTGTCAACGTTTGATTAAAAAATTTGGACGACCGCTTAACCGCTTACTCTTTGTCTCTCGTCTTTTAAATTCAAAAGGCAAGTTGAATACGAGATGTTGAATTCTCCACTTTTACTATGTGAGTTTACCGAATTTGTTTTCACACTCAATATTTTCCGAATCAAAACGACAGGAAGTCTGTACTACTTCCGACCGCCAAAACAGCAAAAATTAAAATCTACCGCTAAACAGTTTATAAAGAGAAGACTAAATACTTTCGCAATTGACTTCATGCGTTTTGTGCTGACTTTACTAAAGACTCGTCTTGTCGCTAGTGTGTTTGAGATAAGATATGCTTAAAGAGGGGCTTTGTCACTTTAACTGACACAGTGTACTTCCGAATTGGTTCCCGACTTAGGTTTCCATGGCACGAGCCTCCAAGGCGGACCGGCAGCACAAGGATGGCCTAATTTAAGGGATTACACTTATGTTTCGTTATCACAGAAATAAGTGCCTGAGATATTGCATTCTCCAGTGGTTCTAGTAGATCCTGGATGTCGGGTAGTGTTCCTTGGAAGTACATCACCGAAGTCTGAAAGCGGCATAGCTTAGGTAAAGTGAGGAAAAGGACTTAGAACTGGGCTTGGGATATGAGGGTTTTGTGTTTCTTTTTCATTTCATGTGCAGGGGTTGGAATTCAGTTTTCCACCGTTACTTGCAGTTTTTTTACCATGGTGGAATTGATGATTTCTTTAGTTTTGTCCCGTTTCCCCTGCTTGCCTTCACAGGACTCTTTCCGCGGCGGCTTTAAGTTTCTTAGTAAAGCAGCTTTTTCGCGTAGTGATAAAACTTCTTCAGTTTGTTTGTGTTTTTAATAGGCGTTGACCTCGTCTTCAAGAAAGTTCACATCTTCGTCAATTTCTTGAATGAATTTTTTATTGGCTTCTTATTTGTTTTGTGGAGTAACGACGTAAAGTGCGAGCTTATTTACAGCAGTTGTAAGGCTCTTAAGTGATTCTCGAGCTTCGTCGATTGATTCAAGCTCTTTTAGGCGTGTTAATATTTTCCTAAGTGGTGGGCTAACGGTTTCTTCCTCATTCTTGCTTACCATGTCGAAGCTTGAGTGTCGTTGCCGTCGTTCACTCCTAACAAGTGTTTTTTTTTTTTTTGCGTCTTTTCATCTGAGGATGCGCTATCTTTACTGGAACGCTCAGTTTTTTCTCTTCACTTTTCTGTTGACTGCCTTGCCCATATATTAAAATTCCATGATTTTCAATAATTTTTGGAGGAGCGTCAATATGTACGTCGACATCCCTTAGTTGCTAGCTTCAGTCTTCCAGTCTCGCATGAATGCACTGAAGTTCTTTGATTTGTCTCATAGTGGCTAGAGACTTTGTGATATTTCTTCAATCATGGCCTATGTTTTATCTTCCGGCGTAACTAACGAACTCGTCTTCAAAATGGAGGACGATTAAACTAGGCAAGAAAACACCCTTCCCCTCGGGAAGCAAAAATAGTTCTCTAGTTCTCTAGTGGCCATTCCCTTTCCCCACCCTCCCCACCCTCCCCCCCCTCCTTTCCCCCTTTCACACCTTCATGCTCCGAAGGCTATTTCTCGATTATTAATCATTAAACTTATTTTATGAAGATAAATAGTCACCAAGAGTATAAACTATATTCCTTCTGCGTGTAAGACAAAACAGAAGCTCAGCTGACGGGTCTTTTAGGACTGATGTATCAAACAATACAAATTTGCGACTTTGGCGACAAAGTCTAACTATTGTAAAGCTTTTATTGTTACAACTATCCATGAAATTATCTATTTATCTTTTCTTGTGTTTCTTTCCCAAAGTCAGTGGGATTAAAACTAGGAAGAATACTCCGTACTTTTTGACTTACAGATCTACTAATTCCGTATTGTTATTGAATATGTCTTTTGGTAAGTCCTCCAACTGGTTGTTTTCCAATGACCTGTCAACACAGGACGACAGTTAGTAATTGTAACAAGTATTCAGCTGTTCTATCATTCTTAACGCATTATCATTATTAATATGTATCGAGAAATGTTTTTGGTAGGAACCAATCAAAATATTTCTAAATATCGCTCTTTGTTCGTGGAAGTCTGCTAAAAGTTTAATCCATATTTTTTTCAATTACATCCTTACACAGAACGTTTTTTTGGAGGATCTTACTGAAGGGTTTGGGAGGTATGAAACAGCTCAAGAAGAACTTATGGAACATTTGTGGACTTAAAATTGATTGCTTCCTTTTTGTTCTACAGCGGTTTCTGTCTTCTGCCTATCAAGGGTCTCGAACAGTCTGGGTTTCATCAAACCTTGGTTCATCATCTACTGACATCTCGCAAACGTAGAGCGGTGAATTCTTGTACATAGTTGTTTTCGTTTTTGTTTTTTTTCATGTCGGTGCGCAGCTCAATGGATAGAGCGCTGGACTGTTGTGCGAGAGGTCGGGGGTTCGAGTCCCGGCCGGACCAACACTCCAGGTCTTAAAATAATTGAGAAGAATTTGCTACCTTTCTATAACATCAAGAAATGGTTAGATATTCTAGTCTTCTCGGATAGGGACGAATAAATGGAGGTCCCATCTCCTGCAGGGTTGGGGTAGTAAACGTTAATTTCACACACACGAGATTACTCTGTGATGAATGTCCTCCCCTGGGGTGGGATGGGTGGGAAGGTGAGATCGATAGACTGAAGCGGCTGCCAAAGGCGCCTGATATGCTGACGTCTGTTCTCAACCTTACACTGCACCCGTAATTCAGCCTCTGGGCTGCAAGTGGTCAGATATAAACTATATTCATCCCCATAGAATGTTCTCTAACTCTTTCTCCTTCGCTGAGGTTGCATTTGATCTTTTCTTGCCTTATTAAAATCCTACCAAATCGAACGTTGATCGCATTTCAATAACAAGAAAGCCGGTGGAGATTACGTCATTAAGTTTTAAGGATACCAAACAAAGGCCACACACACCCTAAAAATTTTCGTAATCTCACACGTGCGCTCTTATGGCTTTCCTCAGGAATGGAAATTCGTATAAAACATCCGATTTATCCGATTTATCGATTTGGTTCTAGGCCTTCTTTTCCGTGTTCCATATGAATGCCGGAAAAAAATGAGCTACCCAACAATACATGTAAGGGGTAATTGTGGTGTAACCTTGATAAGAGGCCAGATGAAATTATATTTCATATAGGTACAATCACAAAAAAACCGTTGCATAACTAGTAGTTGTCTTGTTTGATATAAATTGGAGGAATGCAAGACAGCTCTATTGAGAGCGAGAAAACGACATCGTTTCTTAGTACTATTTAAAAAACGAGCGTGAGGGTTTCATCAGGTTTCCAAACGCGAGAAAACATTTGAAACCACGAGGCCTGTTGCCTCTTGGTTTTATTGTTTTCAAGCGTTTGGAAACCTGATGAAACCCGAAGTACGAGTTTTTCAAATGACTTCCCCAAAGAAACAATACAAAATTATGCAAAGTTGTATTTTTCCCATTTTTCTTTAAAATGCCTCGTAAGTGTGATTTGTTGTATTTAGACGGCATTCATAGTATTTGTAAGCTTTTTTTTAATTATCCAATAGTTTCGCGTTGCACCAAATTTGTATTCCAAAAGCGTTGTGAACTTGATGTGATTTACATATTGTTTCTGCCATGGCCGAAGGAAGGTTTCGCTTCCCGAAAACAATGGAGGAAGAAGAACTTTGCGCAGAGAGAGAGCAGTACTGAAGTCTACCAGATATAGAAATAAGTGGGCAATAGGATTTTTTGAGGATTGGCAACGAGCGCGAAGTGTCAAGTTTCAAATAGTCGCGTATGAAGCTGTTTCAGTTATCTTTGAATATGAAGATTTAGAGGAAATGTGGCCAAAAATCGAACATTTTCAAAATATGGTGGCAATATCCGATAAATCGATTCGGCTCATATTCTCAAGTTAGGTAGGCGTTATTGTGAAACAAAGCACTGTATACTTTGTTTGGCTGAATATCGACTTATTTTGGAGAAAATTGATAAAAGCTGAATTTCGCCCAAATGCCGCTTTTGAAGCTCAAAATTTCAGACGAATCTCGGAGCGTCGCGCCACGAATTGAAAACACTTGGACCGATAAAAACCACCAAATCTTCAAAAAAAAAACATCAATGCATAATTTGACAGCAATTTGAGTAATTCTTCATCATTTATTTACACAACGTAATTGCATTTTTCCGACCTTCTTCTAACAAGAATAAAAAAAGTCAAAAGTAACATGTTATTTAACTATGTGCTATACAAAATAATCGACTGAGAATCTGGCTTTTGTAAGGCAAAGTGTGGTCCTTTTCGATCTCCAAAGGACTTTTTTGGGCAAATGACTCAGTGAAATTTAATCAAATTTTAAAGTTGGATAATCTGAGCTGATTTGACCATGCTGTCAGTTATTCGAAAATGTACACGTACACATTCGCACGCAAACTCGATTGTTTCGCCTTTTACATCCAATCTACACCTTATTTAATATAACATCATCTTACCGTCCATATTGCTGTACCACAAAAGGGGATTGCAGTCCTGAAATTGTTGCATCGTTCCCATAATAGCGATATAACTTGGCAGGGTAGTCAACACATCCTGATAATGATTGTTTACAAAGCGTATTTCAAGGTTTCTCCCTTTCCATTTCGTTGAAAAGGAGGCTGTAATTACTTCACGTAAGGGATCTTTGTTTAAATATAAGTCTTTAACTAAACCGCGAACCAAATGGTGGCGAAATGTTGCTAGTTCAGAAACATGTTTCTCGTGTGCCGATTAACGCTAATTAATTCAAAATTAGTGTCCACATGCAGAAACCGACAACTCCGCAAAAATACAACTTTGGACCGTGAGGTACGTGGCTACAGGAAGTAAGGTCGAGTGTTACATAAAGGAAGCAGGAGCAACACTTATTTAACTCCGATCCTTATTGAGTCCATATTTTTATAGTGTAAATTATTGTTTAGGTTGAGAAAGCTCATTTTAGGACAAAAAGAACGAAAGATAAACCTAGTTCGGTGATTGAAACCTCTACTTGCTACAATACTATTGTATAAGTTTTCAACTTCCCTGCACTCTTACTAAATTTACTTCTATTGACTGTATGTAATATTCAAAATGAGTTACAGTCAAACCTACCAATTGAAAATCAGAGGGGTCTTTTTATCGTTAATCGCTGAAACCACACTTGGTGCTTAATTTGTGTAAGGAACCGGTCGAGATCACATTTGCCTCGAGTAGAGGTAAGGATTTGAAATAATTATAATTTATAAGTATTTTTTAAGACGCTGAAAAATTGAATCGTATTTGTTTCCTCTTCCTTGCTATTTTAATATCTATTGATTGTTTGATTAATTACAGAAATTAACTTGAAACTGGCATTTTCGTTTACTAATAAAACGAACTGCAGAGAAAAGATGTGAACTCTGCAACAACATTGCGTGTCGTTCTCCTCATAAGGATATCTGGTGCTCGTTCAAAACTATAGTAAGAGCACACTGTGATTTCGACAGACGATCCAGAAAACGGGAAACAGTAATTAGACCACTTCTTGCCTGTTGAAGGCTGAAAGAGAGCAATTCCGCTAGTCTCGGTTTTTCCGGGCTAAAACACGAAGTTGACCTAGTTCTTAGCCGAGCAGCCATATTCTCTCCTCCTGCTGATATACATTCCATTACAATTTATCCCTCGCTAAGTGCAAAACTTGGTGAACGAGAGGCTCTAGTTCGAGGCGCAGAGTTCCTTCTCATATATCAAACCATGCTCAATAATATATCGCCATATGATGCAGTGATTGGCTTTGGACTTCTATAAAAAGTAGTCATTCACTTCTTAAATTCATTATCTTGGAAGGAAAGATTAAGGAGAAAGGCACAACATGGGTTTCTTTACTTTCTTTTTCAATCTTTTCCCGATGGGCGTGAACGTTCTGGTCTGACCAGACAACAGGCTTATGTTAAATGTTTCATTACGCATCAGCCACGCTCTATAATATTTCGCCATATAATGCATTGATGGGTTTGGACCCGACCATATTTGAGGGGGATACATCACTACTTGGCTACATTCTTGGGCAAGAATACTAAACAACTAACTAGTTGAGTTGATTTTTCAAGGTCTCTGTTTCTAAAATGCAAGTATTGATGTAGGTATACCGACTCGCACCCGAGCCTGCTGTGTCAGCTGGTGCAATGAGTACTCGAGGTGTTTCTTGAGTCCCGACATACGCAGAAATGGTTTTATTTCCAGATGTGAGCTTTTTTCGGACCTCTGCCGGGAAAAGGTGGTTGTGGAAAAAGTGAACGTGCTACCTGGGTCGTAGTCTTACTACCGGCACGTGTAACTTAACAAGGCAGAGTAGCCTCTGGAGGAGAAGTAGTATAAATATAAAGCTGTTGAACGTTGGCTTTTACAAAAATGTCAGTGAAAGCTGTGGTTTTCCAGGTTTCACCCCTATGAAACTTCCTTTAAATAAAATAAATATTCAAACAGTACGCTTTTCTTTGTCGCACGTCTGCAATGATATATGATGGGCTATGCCCTTTGCAGATCTTTCACTCTTTTTTTTTTCCTAAAATGAGCTTTGTTCTCCAAAGTACCATGAAACATTCAATTATGATACATTAAATTATGATTGGAGTTAGATAATTGTTTGCTCCTGTTTCGTAGATGTAACACACGACCTTATTTCCTGTAGCCACGAGCTTCATAGTCCAATGTTTTATTTTTGCGTTTTATTTCAATAGACCTTATTTTTAATTAATTAACGTTATTCTGCACGTGAGAAACATGTTTCTAAACTAGCAACATTCCGCTCACATTTGGTTTACGGTTCGGTTGTATTTAAACAAAGATCTCTTACGCGAAGTATTTCAACGAAATGGAAAGAGAGAAACCTTGAGATACGCTTTGTAAACAATCATTATCAGGATGCATTGACTACGTTGCCAAGTTATATCGCTATTATGGGAGCGATGCAACAATTTCAGGACTGCAATCCCCTTTTGTAGTACAGCAATATGGACGGTAAGATGATGTTATATTAAATAAGCTGAGGTTTGGATGTAAAATGCGAAACAATCGAGTTTTCGTGTGAACGTGTACATTTTCGAATAACTGACGGCATCGTCAAATCAGCTCATTTTATCCAACTTTAAAATTTGATTAAATTGCACTGAATCATTTCCCCAAAAAATCCTTTGGAGATCGAAAAGAACCACACTTTGCCGTACAAAAGCCAGATTTTCAGTCGATCATTTTGTATAGCACATAGTTAAATGAAAGGTTACTTTTGACCTACTTTTAATCTTGTTTGAAGACGGTTGGATAAATTCAATTACGTTGTGTAAATAAATGATCAAGAATTGCTCAAATTGCTGTCAGCATATGTATTGATGTTGTTTTTCAAGATTTGGTAGTTTTTATCGGTCCAAGTGTTTTCAATTCGTGGCGTGACGCTCCGAGATTTGTCCGAAATATTGAGCTTCAAAAGCGGGATTTGGTCGAAATTCAGTTATTATCGATTTTCTGGAAAATAAATCGATATTGAGCCAAACGAAGTATGCAGTGCTTTGTTTCACCATAACGTCTACCTAACTTGAGAATATGAGCCGAATCGATTTTTCGGTTGTTGCCACCAAATGTTTGACTATTGGTAACTTTCGCTCTTAAGGACAATTTTATCACTAATGATGAAAACTTGACAAAACACTAGTTATTTTCAAACGGTGTTTCCTTGAGTTTCAAAGTCATCCACATGACCCGAATGGAGCGCTCTGGTTAGCTTATAACGTCATGAATTATTAATGAGTTTACTTCTTGTCCCTTCAATTCACTTCGAATATTCAGTAAAAAAAAGAACCGATTACTGCATTACAATATCCTCTACCAAAGCTCTTTTTTTCGTGAGTTGAGGATTGAGTGCCAAGAGCTTGTACTTTGACTTTTATACCACAAATTTACAAGAAGGGATAAACTAATGAGTATTGCATTGTACGCATTTCCGATTTATTGCACTGCGTTTGGAGATCAATGCTTTTCTATGGTTCGCTTGATTTTTTTTCAATTTGATTTCCCTTCAATTCACTCCGAATATTCAGTAAAAAAAGAACCGATTACCGCATGACAGTATCCTCTCCTAAAGCTCTTTTTTTTCCCGCGAGTTGAGGATTATGAGTGCTAAGAGCTAGTGCTTTGACTTTTATACCACAAATTTACATAAAGGGATAAATTAATTAGTGCTGTACTGTACTCATTTTCGATTTATTGCACTGCGTTTGGAGATCAATGCATTTCTATGGTTCGCTTGATTTTTTTTTAATAAGCAGACAATACAAATTTTGAGCAAGGAAACTTATAACGAAAAAACTTATTCAAGAAAACTAGGATGGGTCTACGGAATACAAAATTCTCTCCACCAAGTTTTCTTTAATAAATTTTCTTTAAAATCTTTTTTTTGTGTGTGTGTGTGTTAAATATAGCGAGCTAGGAGTCAAAGAGTGCATGTGAACTATCAATCCCCTTCACCTGCCTTACTTTGCATTGGAAAATTTCAACCTCGTGGCTGTTTTTATTCGGTGATAGTACATCGTTGCTCTGATCTGAAATATTGTCACCAGTGCGAGATGGATCTCACGCGTTCCTTACACAAGTAAGAAAGGTTTCTTATTTACAGCCATCTCAGCAGGATATTGTCACTGAAAATTCCTGGTGGTATTTTCTTCAACTGATCGATTAATAATTCACTTTCATTTCATTTTCGGGAACGTACGAAAAAGCTCTACGAAAATTTAAAGCCGGACATTTTTGGACTTATGACCTGAAATCTAAAATTCACGATCGAATGGCTAACTCAGTGAAAATAAGCATTCCTTGCATCAGCGGGGACTCTCTTCGCTACCTTTGAACCCTTTAATCAGATATGGGCGGTTCTTCAAAAAGCAAATTATATTTTTTCCCCAATCAAGGAGATTGTCTTTGCATTTTGCTCTCCCTTCTTTAAAGCTATCAGCTCTGCGAGGTTTTAAATTTCGCCGGTTGTTGTAAATATTAAGGGTTCGAATGTTTAGTGCTCATTGTCGAAAACTCTCCCTGAGTACTGGCTGTTCTTTTCATTCTATTGCATTCTCTAGATCTGTTGTGGCTCTTGAACTACGGGTTCAACTTCAACATATCGCCTTATACCGTACTCAAGAGTTCAGCTGTCACGTCTTTCGGATCATTATGTTTTTGTATGAAAGATCCTTCTCGTTTCCAAATCATAGCGTGGTCTAGCGTAAAAACCTCCCCACATACACCACGTGGGGGGAACACTTTGATAGTTTGTCAGCATCAAGAAATTCCTGTTTATTTAGGTTGAAGCCCAATTCTCGGAAGAAACTACTGTCAGCCACGATACTGACCCTTGCTCAGCTGTCACGTCCATCGCTCGGATCGCGCAGAATGCCGCGACACATCCGGGAACTTTTTAAGTCCATCGGCGGTCAATTTGAGCAGTCCTCCGAGCAATAAGTGCGGAACAATAAGGAAAGTGACTAGTAGCTACGGAAAACTATTCGCTGCAGCTATTTGGCAGCATATGCATTTTGTAGAAGTGGGTATAATAAAAAAATTTGTATTAAAACTTGTCTTCACGAATCTTCTTTGAAAAAAATGGCACTTGTAGATGCTCTTCAGTGTGGAAGCTGATCTTTTGGTTAATTAATCCAATGAACTCTTCGATTCGCGAAACCTCACAGTCAGCATATGGAGAGGTTACTCCTATGTTTCATGAGAATTGCCATTCCGCCCGTTGATAAACTGGGCACTGTAAATACATGTCGCGGAAGACAGTAGCATTTTGGGCGGACTTGGATCGCAAGGATGTCCCTATCTAGCTGATTACACTTGTGTTCCATAATCACAGGAATAAGTACCTGATATATTGCATCCTCAAGTGGCTCTAGTAGATCCCGACTGTCGGGCGGTATTACTAGGAAGTGAGTCACCCATGTGGAAGCAGCATAGTGTGCTTCTGGCTGTATCTGAGGGAACTCTGCTAATCGAACTACTTGGTTGACCCAATCAGAGACCTTTTCACTGACGTATTCCTCTAGACACTCTCGTGGGCCTATCGCCGCGCCCAAATGTCTTTTTTTACCTTCTTATAATGTCCGTTTCCTTGAATACTCTCACATTTTCCTTCTTGTGTGGCTTTGCGATAGTCCAGCGATTTTTTTCGATTGGAAAGTAGCCAAAATCTAAACCCAGGGTTCTCAGGTGCCCCACTATCTCTTGATTTCTGTAGTAGAGCCTGCCCCACCCGCATAAGCGAACCAGCATTGCTTTGCTATGGACGCCACCTCTAGACTCGTGATCAGAGGCTGGATGCTAAGAGCATAAGGAGCTATAACGATCGGATCTGCGGTCCCTTCTGCTGACAGGATTTTTTGCCGTCCGTGATAAGTTAATAGTAGTTACAATGTTTAGTTCCTTTTTAGATTGACTTTGACTGCGCCTCTTTTTAAAGTAGTTGTGCTGTTGATTTCGAGTGGCCTTTGTCAACCCCGCACTAAATACGAACGAATGGCTAAATAGTACAGAACTAACTAAAGATTGCATGACATTTTGATATCCTTGTTTTGCAAGTTAAACACCCTAAGTATTAGGAGCAAGCCTTTTTGACTTCCGCACCACAAAGATATAACAGTAGTTAGATTAAGGAGTACTCCACTGTTTATTGACTTGACCCTGTTTCGATTTGTTGTATGTAGTTTAGAGCTCGACCCTGTGAAATGTCGCTTCATTGTATGAATTAATTACTTTCTCTGGTTTTTACTGGATTTTCTTTTCAACGGGCTATGACAGTTTTTGACCAAGGAAGTTTAACATGGGAAAATTTGTAAAAGGCAAGGTTTAGAAGCATAATATTTGACAAGGAGAGTACAAAAAAGACAAAACACTATGAAAGGCAATTCTGGGCCATTAAAAGGTTCATTGACAAATTTCCTTCACAAGTATTCGTAGCTGATTTTATTTGGGACTAAGACATCGCTGCTCGTGTTTACTGGTATTTTTACCAATGCGCGATGGATTTGACGCGTTCCTTACACAGATGAGACAAACTCTAAACTTACAGCCCTCTTAGCTGGGTATTGTTACTGAAAATGCCTGGTGGTAATTTCTTCAGCTGGTTATCGTTCAACAACCTACCAAAAGTAATATAAAGGAGTGTTAATTAAACTGTGCTTTTCAACATAGTGCAGGAACTGTGGTTGCTCGAAAATGTTGAGTGTCTGATGTCTTCTTTTTTAAAGAGTGAAGATAGGATGCTCGGTTTTTTGTGTGTCTGTGTGGGTATTTGTAAAAGATTGAAAACAACTGAACGCTTTACACATGCCTATTCTCCCTTCTCCCATTACCCATTGTTGTAATACATAGGGCTTGACATTACTCACTAGTCCTCATTATAAGCCAGATGACATTGATTGCAGAGAGGGGGAGGGTAAGGTACCAAGACACAAAATGTCTCAATGGTTTTAAGTTTACTAATACAGTGTCTTCATTTGTATAAGCACAAATGATCACACCATGTTTAAACTTCGTTGAGCAATGTCAGCTCGTTAAGTATTTATTATTCCTAAAGAAATTCTTTGAAGGCTTAAAAATTATAGAAACCCGGCATGTTAGTCTTGTGGTCAAGCTAAAAGAAGGAGAGTGAACACCATAGAGCTTTGCATCGAAGAGGATCTTACTTGAAGGTTTAATAATCTTTGGGGACATATGAAACAGCTCTATAAGATTTTAAAGAGCATTTCTGGACTCAAAATCGATTGCTTCCATTTTGCTCTATAACATTTTCTCGTCCATCACTACTGACATCTCTGAGAGGGGTGATTTCTTAATTACAGTTGTTTATTTCATGTGCGCATAGAACTTTCTCTCTTCCTCCTTCTCTATATGAGGTTGCATTTTATCCTTTCTTGCCTTTTTAAAATCTTACCAAAAGTTCGGTTTGACAAGGACGCCAAGGCAAAAATCTGCAACGTGCTATATATATAAAACCACCGAATAGGATGTTTTAGTTTTCCACCCTTGCTAATTTAATATTTACCATAATATTTACCATAATTATTCACCCTTAATATTTACCATATTCTAAGGGCATCAGAGCGAACATAATTTCCAGCGGTATTACACTGAGGGGTCTATGGAAAATACTAATGAAATTCGCTCGAAAATCGCTGCTCTAATCTCCTGATATTCCCGCCTACTCGGGACGTATTTGATGGGTTCTTTATTTAAAAAGGGCAGGACCAAACTTATAAGTCAGCCAGCCAGTTGTTGTTACTGTTAATGCCTCATGGTAATTTTTTCAACTGATTGTTTTTGCAACCACCCACCAAGGATGATTAAGAATGATGTTCATTACACTGGATTAGTAAATAAACTATGGAAATTGTTATTCTAAAAATTGTTGTACTTCTCGTATTCAACACAAAGTCCTAAAACATAAACCCTAACAATTAATTTTGTACATGATCCGATGTTTTCTTTTTGGCGTTCCGTATTAACGCTTGAAAACAGTTAATAAGCAACAATAAAATTACATTTTGTCATGCAGTCTAGTTTCCATTATATAAATAGGCCAGACGACATTGATTGTATGGGAGGCTGAGGGTTATTTACCGACAAAAGCTAAGAGTAGGAAAGGTTGAAATAATAGGGAAATACATAATATTTCAATAGTTTTATTTAAACACGATGGTCGGTAACTAAGGAGTTTTCTCCCGTTTGTGCGGGCTCATCTATTGACAGCGGTTTACCCCCAGTACCTGTCTTGAAAAACACACGTAAAAAATATGGCGGACCAAGGGGAGCTTGTGCAATTAGATTTAAGGGCTAAAAACGATAGATCGGAGCGAGAAGACCTATTTTGGAACACCAGTACTGTAGAAATGAAATTTTCCGTGGAAAAAGTATGGATAAAGTCCGTGAGAAAGGCTAAAAACAAGCCAAACTATGGAATGGGGGAGATGGATTCTCTTCACGAGGAGGTGTGTGGAAATAAACTCGAACTTTCTGGACCTCTCGTCGATTCATATTTGCGGGAATTAGGGGAAAGCTTGAAGCACAAGCAAACTCACTCAAAGGCAACTGGGCTCACCAATCCAACAACTCTTTTTATCCCTTGGATGGTATTCAGACACATCATGACTCTTGCTCGAGGATATGGCTGTGAAGTTGATTTATCAGGGAAAGGGAAGAAAGTGGAAATTTTGATTAAAAAGCAGGCCTCCGCCAGAAAACTATTTTGTCCTTCTCGATTCTCTGGGCAAAACTATTTACACAAGAGGAAATTCAAAAAGCAGACAGACGGGAAATATCACTATGCAGGGCGATCTTCTGTAGTTGTTACAAAGAATACTCCCATTACACTACGCTACAATATCACAACAAATCGTTTGACCCTTTCTGCTTTTATTCAAAGGTACAACGAGGAGGATTTTGCTATTGATAATCAAATACAAAAACTTATGAACATTGAATAGGTCTGCATTTTTTTTCTGCAAAACAAATCTTGTTTATTTCGCTTGTATTACATTGTGAAGTAATAATATTGTTTTGGTTCTTTGGTTCAATCTTAATTTTACTTAGTCTTGTGGTATGGTAATGTATGGTAACGAGTTTTGGACGAAAGGAAGATAAAATTGAAAGCAAGGACAAAATTGAACCACAACATGTATTTATCACTGGTTTATGTCACTAATTTATTAGGCTTGTAAGTTCAAATATCTATTCAAATGTTCTTAATAAAAAGAAAGAAAAAAAAAAACCTAATGATGGTGATAGATACTATAAAATTGTCAGCATTTTATCAAAATTGCCAGTACATTAGCAAGAGAAAAGGTTGAGGGAATTAAAAAAATCCCCTTAGGGAAAATGCTTTGATATTTCACCAATTTCACTCAGTTACAATTAAGGAAATGTATGGATATCAGTGAGGAGAATTTGCATGTGGATATTGAGACTTAGAGGGTTTAAATAACTAGAGTGGCATGAAGTAGCACTGTCAGGAGAGCAAAATCAGGCTGTTCTTGATGCTTTAGAAAACGCTGTTGGTTTTGTATTGTGTTGTAAGGGTGGGTAATGTTCAGTATCTTTTCAATATTTTGTATTGGATTATTTGTTAATGCACTTATTATCAGCAACACCAGGAAATGACTTCTTTGTTAAGTGCCTGAAATCAATAATATTACTTTTTTTGTTCACAAAGGTAACATTTGGGGCCCTGTGACTCATGTCACTATTGACACTTTCAAGAAGTACATACATGAATATCATATTAAGACTAGAGCTGCAAAATCATGATCTTATGAAACATTTTTTTTCCAAATTTGATACTTAATTACAGCAGTTGTGTTGAGATGGACAGATCCAGCTTTAATTTTTTCCCGGAACTCATCAATTCACTTTATTTAAGCTCCTATGTTAGAGTTATCACATATATACATACACTATTTTTATAAAATTTGGATCAATGACATAATATTCATTATAATAATGAAAACAATAATATGAATGATTGAGAACTAGGCTTTGTGATTTTCTCCTTGAAGTCCCCTCATTTTTTTTTTGTAATAAAAAGGGACATTTATGGAATGATGAATGTCTAACTAACTTCTGCTGCAAGAAGCCCTTCCAATCTTCTAATAAGATGAGCTTTATCCCCAGTTAACGATGCTCCTCTTACACGTAGTTCTTCTTTCAGTTCCTTGACATTCATCATTTGAGGGTTAATCTTACTAGATGGCCTAGCCAGTTGTTCTCTTGATGAGTGTGCAACCTTTTGATGAGACTCAAGGAGGACCACATCTGGGAATCTCATTTCGCATGTTTCACACCTGATTGGCTTAAAGATAGCTATAAGGTTTTCATCTAACTTCATTTCTTGGGCACACCTTACAATATCTTTAGACTCCTCACAAAATGAACAAAGGGAAGCTTCATCTCGTGATCGTCCACACTCACAGAAGTTAAGGGTATCCTTGCAGTGAGGTGGAAGTCGAGACTCGAAGTGGGATATGTAGGTAGACGGCACAGGCTGATGTTCAGGCAAGTAAAATGCCCTGACATAATTAGTGCGCATTAGCTGCCACCACTTACCTACATTGCTTGTTGAGCGAGACCTATTGGTTAAATTTAGGTCCTGCTTCACACCTGAATGCTTTGATTCCTTTGCCTGCAAAGAAATAATACCATAACCAACCTTGTACTGTCTGTAGAGCAATTCTGCATGGTAGGGTATGGCATAGCCGATTGTCCAAACTGTTAAGTTAACAGCATCTGGGAAGAAGAGAGAGATAAAGTTGAAGTACATGGTGCAAGAGTGCTTTAGTTGATTCATTCCAACTGAATTTGCCTCAACCTTGCTGAAGAGCATCCCAGAGTCTCGGAGATACTGAGCTGCTTTACCAAGGGCCAGGCGCTTAACCCTCTGAGGACCAGACTCATCATTCATGCAGAGGGCATCAATTAATCTAAATGAATACCTGGCTAATGAAACAGCTTGTTCACCTATCAACCTTGTAGCGATATTGTTGCTCCTTTTGTCTTTGTCATTGTAGTGTTCCCTAATCTTTCTTGAAAGAAATGCTAACTGACAGCCTTTCCTATCTGAATTACCTCTGACACTGCCACTTGCTGCAGTACTACCTATTGCTTGCTGAAATATCTTATGTTGCTCTCTAACTAGTTCTGACTGCCTAACTCTATCTCCAGCACCCTCGGGGTAACTTGACAATATAGATGAAGCTGTTTTTCTCTCCCGAGGACTATCCTGAACGTGTAAAGGTGAACTCAGAACCTCTAAAAAGTCCTCCATCAAATCTCTCTGTAAAGCTTCACGGTAGATAACATTTAGCAGATGCTGCCAAGCATTAATCTCACTATGCACTGGCTCTGGTCTTTGACGATCTGCAAACTCACCAATCCTGGGATAAACAACTTGTCTAATTCCATTCTCTGCCATGAAAGATAATTCTTTTTCATGCTTCTTGGCTTGACTAAGAGACTTGCTTAGTGAATCTCGATACTGATTTAGTTTTAAAAGATCTGCTTTCCTCTTCTCCATGGAGGGTGGTTTCCAGGTATCTGAGAATGAATGTCCTATACATGCCCCCATAGTACCCAAACTACCTTTGTGAACAAATGCATAAGGGGAAGGGTAAGTAGCAGCCTGATTTAACTCACCATTAGCCCAACTTTGCCAAGACTGATCAGCACTAGGTTGAAACTCTAAGGTACACTGCTCACCACAGATAGTTAACACATTACCCTCTAGCATTAACATTTCCTCTGTGTGTTGTTTCCAAAGGTCTTCCATTACCCTGTCTTTTTCATTTACACTTAGGCAATGCAAAAGATATTGAAAATCCCTACTTCTAACATGATCCCCAAAATTCCAAACAGTTAATGACCCAATAGACATACTCAGATCACTAGTTTCTGGGGCACCATCATCAGAAAACTGTACAATAAAATGATTGGTATTTTCATTAAACCAGATGAGCTGGTTCCTCAAATAAGGTAAACGCAAATGCAAATCAAGTATCATGAAAACTAAACCAGTAACAGTTCTAGATACACCAGAGTAATTGGGAATTGCACATACATGCCCTATATCTAAACTCTTTACAAACTTGTCTATTTTCTCATCTGATGCTATACGAGGAATAGTAACATTCACACCTGCACACTTAACATTCCTGGGTAACCAAACATCTTCTTCGGCATTAAACACAGAACTTTGGGTTTTACAGATTAGTTGAAACTTTCTCCTAGACAAAAATGCTTGATACTTTATAGAAACAGCCTGCTTTAAGGCTTCTTCACTGGTTCCATACTCTTTCATTGCCTTCCCAAACACACCCTGTAAAAACCGACCCCTTTTATAACTAGTTATTAATTTTTCCATGATCTCTTTTTTTGCACATGATGCAATAAAATCCCAAGCACCATAAATTGCACCCTGCTCCCCACCATGAATAAATTCTAGGATATTCCTAGTTTCCTGTCGCCGTCTATATCGTGTGCTTGATTTAGGATTGTTAACCATTTCAAATGTAGTTGCACTACTCTTTCTACGTGCCTTGGCATGATGCCTTTGTTCCAAAAGTGTCTTAACTTTCTCATACTCTTTCACAATACTGTCTAACCTCCCCTCCAGCTCTCTAAGCTCCTCCTCAATCGCCTCCTTCCGCCTTTCTACTTCCTCTAAAACATAGAAAATAAAACTATGTAAGCTTATGTTTGTCGCATATGATAATGAGCTTACTTAACTTATATGACACAATATTTTAAGCCACCAAGCGGAAATGTCTGCTATAAGAATACATGTGGATCGACAATAGAAAATGATGCTGATATACATGTTTATTGAGTGGAGGCACAAACAGATGTTTAAGGATGTATGCACTGATGTATCTAAATTTAGAACACGAAGTCAAATTCAACCTGATTCAAGTCTTGTTGCATTAGCTCGCTCTTCTACTTCATGTATCTTTCTCTCCTTCTCTATTAGTTCTGATTCTCTCGCATGAACACTAGCCTCCCTTTCCTCTACACGAATTTTCTTCCGATCACAATCATTTGTGATAGCTTCAGCAGCATCTCTAGCTTCCCTCTTGATCGCATTTCCCACCTGTATCGGAGAACGGTTCCAAAATGGGTTCACAACCGCTCTCTTCGAATCGCACCTGCCAGAGTGATAATTGCTTTTACTGCACTTTCTGCTCTTCGAGCACAGTTTATCGACTCTAGAACAAACAGAAACAGTTTTGGTATAAAAACGATTATGTCGCGAATTTCAAAATGGCGGACGGTGAAAACTGTTTTTCAAAATGGGGGTTTAAACTCGTTCTACATACCTGCTTCCCTCTTCTTCTTCGCCACATTTCGACGCCATTACGTCAATTTACATTCTGAGTTTACGATGCCAAGGGTTTGTGGGATATATTGCATAATAATAAGCAAAATCTCTCTCAGACAGGGGTCCCACAGGCTTTTTCGTGTTCGTGTGAACCGAATAGAGAGAATATACATAAAGTTTTAAACTCAAATCTTTATTTTTGTCATGACAATACTTCAGAGGTAGTTATAATACAGATTCATGACTGTATGTGCTCTGTAAAACCACCCCTAAAGGTTTTTTTTAGCTTTTTAGTGAGTGGGATATATCAGCCTATATTTCGAGTACAAAAAGCCGGAACACTCCTCCCTTGCAGTTTTCGGAAAATTAAAGTATTATAATGTATGCATACGTGTTATCAAAGGTAATGGGCATGAAATGAGCGCACTCTACACGCCGCGATTTATGTACATAATTTACATCTTATTAAGTCTGGAGAAGCCATTGCCAAAATGACGCGTGATCACGTGATCGAAGTAGCGTCCTGGAGGAAAATTCCCTAGCAACCGACCATCGTGTAAAACTATATATTGAGCACGCGCAAATTGAAACGCTATGTTGAGGTTTATATCGCCAGGTAGAGTCATGATATAAAATCGATATTCTGGTTAAAATAATTTCTTTTAATACCTCAGAGGAGATGATCTAAAGGCAGCTGATATATTATTGTTCTGATCAGGCTTTATAAAGCAACATTTGCGTGCTTTATAGTCAATGATACATATTCTGTGGTTTTAAACTCTCAGGCGGTAGATGGATGAAGAGAAGAGAAAATAATGGGGTATTATTTTTTCTTGGCGAGGAATAACGTCAAAGGGAGTAATCCACCATGGAATGAAGGGGGATAGGTTTCTAAAGAAACTGATGTGCTGCGTCGGTGGGGGTAACAAGGTGGCCCGGTTATATCAAGTGAGTTGAAATTGTAAATTGGCCACCGTAAAGAGTTAAAAAGCTCAAGTTTCTAGCGCTAGCCCCTCGTCAGAGCGAATGCAGGAATTGTCGTTTGCGTGTGGGTTTAATGCAGAAAGTAGAGCTGCTCTATTGGTGGGAACATGGTGACGAGAAAAATACGAATAAGTTAGTAGAATGAAAAGCGTTCCTTGACACCTATGAGGTTAAGAGCGCCGATTTAAAGGATAAACTTTTGTTCAAGAGTTTTGTGTTGAATAAGACTGATTCTATGTTCCATTTCAAATTATTTGAAATTTAATTCCTTGCATATGACTTTCTTTATACCTATACCTGAGGGTGTACAACCGCAAAACATCTACACAAAATTCCCTGTGGCTAAATCTTGTAATATTCTTTCAATAACACAGTATATCCAATTTTGACAATTCTTTTAGGCCGGTTCCACTTCCCGCTTGCAACTGCTGGAGAAGTTCTTTACTCCACCTTGAATCAAAATCTTATGCTAAATGCTGTGTATGTCTGCATTTCTTCCTACAAAGTCTCCGAGTGGAGTCAGCACAAGTTTTGCCTGGTGATGCAGACGGTCCCGAGAGAGGGTCATTGAGTGTCTCCAAGGTCAAGGGTCTGTTGTCGATTATAAAATCAGCTTCACACAGGAACTTTCTCAGCGATTCTTCGTCTAAACGACTTCCAGGTTCCTTCATGGGATTGTTTGCCTTTCCCTGACACCACCGAAGTAGCTGGCAGATGCTGGCTTTTTAATTCAATCGATTTTAGCTTCAAGGAGGCTGCCTTGTTCATGTTATCATGCATTTCTTCTTTAGCCTTGTTAAGTTCAGTTTCCGCGCCAATGAAATTTCCTCTGTCACGGCGCACTTTTTGACAGGTCCTCTTCGATAGATGAATCGTCTCAGTACATGTATGAAGGAATCGATTTCGAGGGAATCTGCTACTTCTATTTGTACTGCTCTGCTACCATGAAAGTGAACATTGCTCCATATGTCTTCACGACAGATCTTGAGGTCAAATATGTCAAGAACCCTAGAAATCTGTACCACGGTATGTAAAGAGGGGTACTGATCCACGCACGACTTTGGTAAGTCAAGAATTCCTTTGCTGTCCCATGGTACCTCGGAGAAAACGACATATGGCACCAATGTGTTTCTGCTGATAATCCAAAAGCCACTGACACAAATTTCGTTCAAGGTGATCCCTCTTCCGCTATTCTTCCATCTGTGTGAAGTGACATGACTTGACTTTGGCAGGAAGATCGGGGTCTTAAGAAGTTCTGACAGATCTGCCTTCCGTATTTGTCCACCAACTCTTATGACAACTTCTCTGTTTAGATGTGGATCCAGTTTGTAAAGAGACCTTGTCTTCCTTGACACACTCTTTTTTTTCTTTGTCTAGTGCACGACTACCATACATGGTGTTTGTTTTGGATGTTTGGGAGACTTCTAACTTTTGAAGGAAACTTTTCTCTTTGCAATTGCTTTATTATCTCTACTTCAGCTTCCTCTAAGACGGAGACGCTGGGTCCTGTGTTAGCAGAGGTTTCCTTGGTCGATACATGCTCGGATGTACCATCACTGGGCTCCTTCCCTTTGGATAAGACTTTAATTCTAAGTTTTCTCTTGTATCTCAAACAAAGCACTACAGCTATCTTTCTGCAAACTTGAGAATCTCCTTAATCTCTTGAGGATGTCGAAACTCTCTTTCACCGTACTTGTGTTAACTAGAATTCTTTTAACCTCTGGAGAATCGGAATCTACGTGTTTTTCGTAGTTCTATTCCTTAAACCGGCTGTCTGTAGGTTTTTTGAGTGAGTCAGGAAGCCCTAATCCACTCTGATTTTTCTATAAAGTCTGTTGGTGATATGCCCCTTAAACCTTCGTCTACGATATTTGACGTAGAGTCTACGTAGGGCCACTGTGCCGGGCTTGTGGGATCATGAATGAGTTGAACTCAATTGGCTTAATGGACATGAAAACAACTGGATTTCTTGCTTATAAATCTTCGAGCGACTTTACTGTCCATCAGATAGTAGTCCTTCAAAATGTCACCAATCTTAATAGATAAAGTGGCAACCGCCAATTCCAGCCTCGAGATGCTGATTGTCTTCTTTGGTCTCACGCGAGCCTTTCGCATAAGAAACGAAACGGTGTTCTCGAAGAGTTGAGTTACTGATATTCTATATACAAAGCTAAAAGATTAGGAAAAAAAAAATGATTCAAATGTTTAAACCACACGTTTTCGGCTGTTTGCCATCATCAGGGCTCAAAATAAGTTACTGATGTTTTCCGTGTTTCCCACAAAATTATTGAAGTGGAATCCTTCGTTTTCAAAAACTGGCTTGTCATCCTTTTCTAGTTTAATTGCTTCGTCTTCGGTGCTCGCCGATTTAAGAACATCGTACATTAAGACAGCCGACACCCTGCTAAGGGTGTCAGCTGTCCTAATGCCATACTCGACTCCATTGTCTTCAGCCGTACGTGTGAGAGCATAGTTAGCATATGCAGGGGACGAGACTGCGTCGAATAAGTATCATGCAACACTCTCCCACCTTCTTTTCCATGTCTCCGTCTGGCCACCACAGAAACTTGAGAAAGTTTTGATCACCTTTCTCACCTTTACCTGAAAGAATATCTGTTCTGCGTGTGCCATAAAGGCGTACTTCTCTTATCGTAATCTGGTTGGAGCGTCAACTAAGTTGCTGCTAACATCTGGTCCATGAAGGAAATCTTATTCAAGGAGTGTCCTTCGAATGTCGCCGAGTAATCGAAAACCACGCGAACTTTTATTGGTTTATGCGGGCGATAGATTCCAAGGAATCGTTCTCCCGGAAGTCGATTTGCGGTTAAGTCGTCTCGTGATACCAAAAGTCTGAATAAACCATCTCTCATGACATGGTAGCGCATACCGGGAAGTGCTTTTGCAGGATTCTTAGAAAATATTCCGCAAGCGGCTACAGTGGGGTAAAGGGGGGGGGGGGGTGGGGGATGAAGATGTTGTCAAACCATTCGTCTTAGAAAATGTCGACCCGTGTGGCTATTGGGCTCCACAACTAGATCATTTTAGCAAAATCGGCACGGCTGATGTTAACTTATCAATACCGTAGCCATCGACTTTGTACAATTTGAACTAGACTGATGGAGATCATGGAATTAAAGCTCAGCAATAATAATCTATAGATGAAATAATTTAATGTAATAGGAAAAAATCCAAGTCCCAGAAGGGATTTGAACCCACGACCCTCCGTGATCTAGTCTGATGCTCTAACCACGAGTTACTGGAGACTCTATGGTGAGCAAGGGTCAATTTGTAGGACTACACTGGAACCGCATGGTGCGGCTACACAGCCAAGTGTTGACAAACGGATATGAAACTCACTAGCAGCATCGCGCTGTCACATTAAAGCTTATCAAGATGCGGCCAACCAACCTCCAAAGTGATCATGTCAAGGTGAAACAATTTAATGTAATAAGAAAAAAATATGTAATAAGAAAAAATCCAAGTTCCAGCGCGATGCTGTTAGTGAGTTTCATACACGTTGGTCAATACTTGGCTGAGTAGCCGCGCGATGCGGTTCCAGTCCGGACCCACAAATTGACCCTTGCTCACTATAGTTTCCAGTGGCTAAGTGGTTAGAGCATCCGACTAGATCGCGGAGGGTCGTGGGTCGTGGGTTCAAGCTACATCTGAGACTTGAATTTTTTGTTATTACAATAATAATAATAATAATAATAATAATAATAATAACAACAATGATAATAATTATAATAATAATTATAATAATAATAATAAAAATAATAATAATAATAATATACGTTAATTGAAGCTCTTCCTTAGGGGCTTTCCAGCCACAATGTAGACTAACTAAGAGCTTAAAAATTCTCACTGGCAGGAGGCAGACCAGTGAGCTAATTACAGAGCACACCCGAGGAGTTGAACTAGGGGCAATCGAGAACAAATCCAGTGAGTGGCAGGGTGGAGGATTTGAAACCGGGACACCGGATTACAATTCCAGCACCCTAACCACTCGGCCACGCCACTCAATTTCATCCACTTCCCACCGACAACTTCTTCTTTTTCTCCACACACATACTTAACAACCGATATAACACCAAATAATTTCAAAAAGCTCTTTCCTAACAAATGAAGAACAGTAAAAAGACGAAATAAACAATCACGATTGTGTTTGAAGCCAGCCATAATGCCTTCAGGTCGCACGTCTCCAAAGCTGTCGTGATCTCATGACGAGCAGCTTGGGCAGATACTACGTCACATCTATTTAAAAACGAGGTATTTTCTTGTAGTTGAGAGTATTTGGTAACTCTAGTCTTTTTGAAAAGAAAAAGGAATCGTTAAAATATATGCTAGGAGGCAACGTAAACAAATCCTCCAAGAATCAGAACGAAAATAAAATATACAATACCGCCAAAGCCTAGCATATGCAAGACCTTTTTCACCTCCAGCAGCTAACATACAAGAATCGTTAAAAATGAAAGCGGCTTCAGTGCTCTATATACATACCACTTAAAAAACAGGTGGAGGATGCATAAAAAAGAAATCTAGCGTGCGCCTGCGTTGATAGCTTACCTATCTTCTTAGGTCAAACGAGAAAAGTTCATGTGCATTTATCTGGGATTCGAATGAGACGGGTGAACTTTCCTGATGATGACTCGATTCGAGCTGCGCAAATCATGCAGATTCAACAAAATTGATTAACCTCCATCTACTAATCTCTGATGCTTAGGTGTTCGTATTAATTATGAGAATCGACGTGGACACAAATAGAGAACGTGTGAGGCTCACCCATTTAAGTCATCAAAGCTTAAGCGTGCATTGTGTTCTTTTGCGAATAGATTTCTGACGAGAAATCTAATGAACTGAAGGATTTTTTTGCGAATGGACATCGACTTGACTAAAAACGCGTCGATTCGACGCGTGCGAATCGTTAACGCTTAAGTGTGTATTGCGTTCCTTTGCAAATCGACTTCCAGTGAGAAATGCCTTTACAAATGACGAGTCGAGTCGATCCGTGCGAATCGTGTCGATTCGTGCACCTTAGATACCCTAATTTAAATGCTTAAGTATGTATTGTCTTATTTTGTAAATCGACTTCTGATGAGACGAGTTGACTTTACTAATGACGAGTCGTCAACATTGAATACCCCAATTTGACGCTGAAGTGTGTATTCTCTTCTCCTGCATTTTGACTTCCAGTGGGACGAATTGATTCAACTCAAGACGAATCGAATAGACCCATGCGAGTTGTGTCGATTCGTGAACCTTTCTACCCTTGTATTGTTTATGATATTCTGACAATATCCCGGCTGTTGTACGCTTTAAAAACGTGGAAGGTTCATGCTGTGATGTTCTCGTACCTTGCCACTCATTTTCACTCATCACTCACGTGCACGCCCCTCGACTTCCGGTATGTTAACAAACGATTCGACTTCCGGTGTGACAATTCATCAACAGCCGTAGACGAATTGCAACGGTTTGGGTGTATTAGACATGTATGCATACAATGACTTAGGTGTCTATGGAAAATACTTAATGGCTTTAAAGCGTTGCTAAGATCTGCTGATATTCCTGCCTACAGTTGGGACGGATTTCATGCGTTCTTTACTTAGAAGGGGTAGATTTCAAACTTAGAACTCATACGGTCGGGTGTTGCTACTAAAAAGGCCTGATGGTAATAGTGATGTTTATTACACTGGATCGGTAAATAAAGTATAGCAAATTGCTATTCTCAAAAATGTTGTATAGTTTTCATTAAAAATTATATATCGAGCAGGCGCAAATTAAAACGCTATGTTCAGGTTTACATTGCCTAATAAATTCATATTTTTATATCGTTATTTTTTTTATTTCTATCTTTTTGAAAAGAATTTATTTGAGAAAATACCTAAAAAAGTCGGCGTGTTAGTCTTGTGATCAGGCACAATCTGCATGCTCTATACTCAGTGGTGCATATTCTGTGGTTTTGAACTCTCAGGTAGTAGATGAGTTAGGACAAGAGAAAATAATGGGATACTATTTTCACCTAGTGGGGAATAACATCAAATGAACTCGTCCCCAACGGAATGAAAAGCTGTTTTGAATGAAGCTGATTCTATATTCTGTTCCAGAGTATTTAAAAAATGTTATACTTATACCTATACCTGAATGTATACAACCACAAAATATCTTCAAAAAACTTTGTACACTTTTCTAATTTTGTAAAATCCTTGAGATTCTTCAATTGTGCATACTGACGTGATGTTTATACGTACAGATGTTTACCATTTTAGCGCTAAGCCCTCAAAAAAAATGTTTTAAAAACACTTGAAACCCAGAGATTGGCGATGAGATCTTTCTTAGTCAATGAAGAAAATATCTTATGATTAATTATGAGCCAACTGGAGAATCTATAAGCCACAAAAATAGCTAAGGTTTTCTCTATTTCCAAGAGGAATTTCAATAGGAAAACATGAACACAGTTTCAGTTTTGTTGATCATAGTTGGTTAATCAGTATCAACGGGTTATTAGTTGAAGCATATTCGTTATTTCAGTTGAACATTCGACTCAGGAAACTAGCGGACGAAAACGTCTCCCGCCTCAGCCAACAAAAGAGGCACAGAGAATCGCTGTTTGCTGTTAGTATGGCAAGGTCTCTTCCACTGTCTCGTGTTGTATTGTCATCATATCTTGAGAGGAGATACGGAGATATCGCGGGCGTTCGATCGGTTGCGGAAGAAGGACACATCTGCTATCTACACGTAATTTTACTTTTGCTGGCTCTTGCCAACGTTTGATTAAAATTTACAAAACACGATTCGCCGCTTGCTCTTTGTCTCTCGTCTTTTTTAATTCAAAAGGCAAGTCGGATACGAGATGTTGAATTCTCCAATTTTACTATGTGAATTTACCAAATTTGTTTCCACACTCAACATTTTCCTAATTCAAGTCAATTCAATTCAATCAAGTTTATTGTCTTTACGTGAGGAACGGCTACCCAGATTGCCCGTGCCAGAGGCTCATGTATTAAAAGTAAGACAGCAACCACCCATTCCACCCCAGGGGAGGACATCCACCACACAGTAATCTCGAGTGGGAAATTAACGTCTCCTACCCCTAACCCCGCAGGAGACAGGGCCTACGGTTTCTTCGTCCTTATCCGAGAAGACTAGAATATCTATCCAATTCTTGATATCATAGAAAGGTAGCAAATTCTCCTCTGTTATTTTAAGACCATGAGTATTAGTCCGGCCGGGTCTCGAACCTTAGATTTCTCGCACCACACAATCCGGCGCTCTAACCAATTGAGCCAACCGGGGGAGCGGAACGACCGAAAGTCTATATTCCTTCTGACCGCCAAAACGCCATAAATGAAAATCCAGCGCTAAGTAATTAACACAGAGGAATCCATATACTTTCGAAACTGACTGGATGCGTTTTTTGCTGAATTCACTAAAGACTCGTCTTGTAGCTGGTGTTGTTGAGATGTGATATGCTTAACGAGGGGCGTTGTCACTTTGACTGACAAAGTGTACTTCAGACTTGGTTCCTTCGCTGAGGTTGCATTTGATCTTTTCTTGCCTTATTAAAATCCTAGCAAATCGAACGTTGATCGCATTTCAATAACAAGAAAGCCGGTGGAGATTACGTCATTAAGTTTTAAGGATACCAAACAAAGGCCAAACACACCCTAAAAATTTTCGTAATTTCACACGTGCGCTGTTATGGCTTTCTTCAAGGATGGAAATTCGTACAAAACATCCGATTTATCGATAAAACTGTTTCAGTGCTGTCCAGTCATGTCTTTTTATGAGAGAATATGCAATGATTTAAATCAATTTTGACTTATTAAGATGGTGATAGGCTCTAAAACATACCCGCTAACAAACTAGTTTTGTTAGTTTTATGCTTTCTTTTCCGTGTTCCATATGAATGCCGGAAAAAATATTAATGAGCTACCCAACAATACATGTAAGGGGTAATTGTGGTGTAACCTTGATAAGAGGCCAGATGACATTATATTTCATATAGGTACAATCACTAAAAACCGTTGCATAACTAGTATTTGTCTTGTTTGAAATAAATTGTGATCTTATCGCAAAATTTAAAATTCCAACCTTCCTTCAAAAGTGATGATCACAACCTCTGCCAAAAGGAGATAAAGGTTTTTCTGGAGGAATGTAAGACAGCTCTATTGAGAGCGAGAAAACGACATCGTTTCCTAGTACTGTCCAAAAAACGAGCGTGAGGGTTTCATCAATTTTTGAAATGACTTCTCCAAAGAAACAATACAAAATTATGCAATGTTCTATTTTTCCCGTTTTTCTTTAAAATGCCTCGTAAGTGTGATTTGTTGTATTTAGCCGGCATTCATAGTATTTGTAAGCTTTTTTTTTTTAATTATCAAATAGTTTCGCGTTGCACCAAGTTTCTATTCCAAAAGCATTGTGAACTTGATGTGATTTACATATTGTTTCTGCCATGGCCGAAGGAAGGTTTCGTTTCCCGAAAACAATCGAGGAAGAAGAACTTTGCGCAGAGAGAGCAGTACCGAGGTCTACCAGATATAGAAATAAGTGGGCAGTAGGCTTTTTTGAGGATTGACAACCAGCGCGAAGTGTCCAGTTTTAAATAGTCGAGTATGAAGCTGTTTCAGTTATCTTTGAATATGAAGATTAAGAGGAAATGTAGCCAAAAATCGAACATTTTCAAAATATGGAGGCAATTGCCGAAAAATCGATTCGGCTCATATTCTCAAGTTAGGTAGGCGTTATGGTGAAACAAAGTACTGCATACCTCGTCTGGCTGAATATCGATTTATTTTTGAGAATCGATAAAAGCTGAATTTCGCCCAAATGCCGCTTTTGAAGCTCAAAATTTCAGACGAATCTCGGAGCGTCGCGCCATGAATTTAAAACACTTGGATAAAAACTACCAAATCTTAAAAGAAAAAAACGTCAATACGTAATTTGACAGCAATTTGAGCAATTCTTTATCATTTATTTACACAACATAATTGAATTTATCCGACGTTCCTCAACAAGATTAAAAATAGGTCAAAAGTAACCTGTTATTTAACTATGTGTTATACAAAATAATCGACTGAAAATCTGGCTTTTGTAAGGCAAAGTGTGGTTCTTTTCGATCTCCAAAGGATTTTTTTGGGGAAATGACTCAGTGCAATTAAATCAAATTTTAAAGCTGGATAAAATGAGATGATTTGACTATGCCGTCAGTTATTCGAAAATGTACACGTACACATTCACACGCAAACTCGATTGTTTCGCATTTTACATCCAATCTACAGCTTATTTGATATAACATCATCTTACCGTCCATATTGCTGTACCACAAAAGGGGACTGCAGTCCTGAAATTGTTGCATCGTTCTCATAATAGCGATATAACTTGGCAGGGTAGTCAACACATCCTGATAATGATCGTTTACAAAGCGTATCTCAAGGTTTCTCTCTTTCCATTTCGTTGAAAAGGAGGCTGTAATTACTTCACGTAAGAGATTTTTGTTTCAATATAAGTCGTTAACTAAACCGCGAACCAAATGTTGGCGAAATGTTGCTAGTTCAGAAACATGTTTCTCGTGTGCGGAATAACGCTAATTAATTCAAAATTAGGGTCCACATGCAGAAACCGACAACTCCGCAAAAATACCACTTTGGACCTTGAAGCACGTGGCTACAGGAACTAAGGTCGAGTGTTATATAAAGGAAACAGGAGCAAACACTTATTTAACTCCGATCCTTATTGAGTTTATATTTTTATTTTGTAAATTATTGTTTAGGTTGATAAAGCTCATTTTAGGACAAAAAGAACGAAAGATAAACCTAGTTCGGTCATTAAAACCTCTACTTGCTACAATACTACTGTGTATGTTTCCAACTTCTCTGCACTCTTACTAAATTTACTTCTATTGACTGTATGTAATATTTAAAATTGAAACCTATCAAATTCAAACCTATCAATTCAAACCTATCAAATGAAAATCAGAGGGGTGTTTTTATCGTTAATCGCTGAAACAACACTTGGTGCTTACTTTGTGTAAGAAACCGGTCGAGATGACAATTGCCTCGAGTACAGATAGGGATTTTAAATAATTTATAAGTATTTTTTAAGACGCTGAAAAATTGAATCGTATTTGTTTCCTCTTCCTTACTATTTTAATCTCTATTGATTGTTTGCTTAATTACAGAAATTACCTTGAAACTGGCATTTTCGTTTACTAATAAAACGAATTGCAAAAAAAAAGATGTGAACTCTGCAATAACATTTCGTGTCGTTCTCCTCGTAAGGATATCTGCTGCTCGTTGAAAACTATAGTAAGAGTACACTGTGACCTCGACAGACGATCCAGAAAACGCGAAACAGTAATTAGACCTCTTCTTGCCTGTTGAAGGCTGATTGAGAGCAATTCCGCTAGTCTCGGTTTTTCCGGGCTAAAAGACGAGGTTGACCTAGTTGTTAGCCGAGCAGCCATATTGTCTCCTCCACCTTATATACATTCCATTATAATTTATCCCTCGCTAAGTGCAAAACTTGGTGAACGAGAGGCTCTACTTCGAGGCGCAGAGTTCCTTCTGATATATCAAACCATGCTCAATAATATATCGCCATACGATGCAGTGATTGGCTTTGGACTTCTATAAGAAGTAGTCATTCACATCTTAAATTTATTATCTTGGAAGGAAAGATTAAGGAGAAAGGTACAACATGGGTTTCTTTACTTTCTTTTTTCTGGTTAAATCTAGATGTCAATCTTTTCCCGATGGGCGTGAACGTTCTGGTCTGACCAGACAACAGGCTTATGTTAAATGTTTTATTACGCAGCAGCCACGCACTATAATATTTCGCCATATAATGCATTGATGGCTTTGGACCCAACCATATTTGAGGGGGATACATCACTACTTGGCTACCTTCTTGGGCAAGAATACTAAATAACTAACTAGTTGAGTTGATTTTTCAAAGCCTCTGTTTCCAAAATGCAAGTATTTGATGTAGGTATACCGACTCGCACCCGAGCCTGCTGTGTCAACAGGTGCAATGATTACTCGAAGCGTTTCTTGAGTCCCGAGATACGCAGAAATGGTTTTATTTCCAGATGCGAGCTTTTTTCGGACCGCTGCAGGGAAAAGCTGGTTGCGGAAAATGTGAACGTGGTACCTGGGTCGTAGTCTTACTACCGGCACGTGTAACTTAACAAGGCAGAGTAGCCTCTGTGGGAGAAGTAGTATAAATATAAAGCAGTTGAACGTTGGCTTTTACAAACATGTCAACGAAAGTTGTGGTTTTCCAGGTTTGACCCCTATGAAACTTCCTTTAAATAAACAAATATTCAAACACTAAATTTTTCTTTGTAGCACGTCTGCAATGGTATCTGATGAGCTATGCCCTTTGCCGATCTTTTGCTCTTTTTTTGTACTAAAATGAGCTTTATCCCACGAAGTACCATGAAACATTCAATTATGATACCTTAAATTATGATCTGAGTTAGATAATTGTTTGCTCCTGTTTCATATATGTAACATACGGCCTTAGTTCCTGTAGCCACGAGCGTCATAGTCCAATGTTTTATTTTTGCGTTTTACTTCTATGATCAGTAGACCTCATTTTGAACTAATTAGTGTTATTCTGCACGTGAGAAACATGTTTCTAAACTAGAAACATTGCGCTTACATTTGGTTCACGGTTCGGTTGTAGACTTATATTTAAACAAGATCTCTTACGCGAAGTATTTCAACGAAATGGAAAGAGAGAAACCTTGAGATACGCTTTGTAAACAATCATTATCAGGATGTATTGACTACGTTGCCAAGTTATATCGCTATTATGGGAGCGATGCAACAATTTCAGGAATGCAGTCCCCTTTTGTAGTACAGCAATATGGACGGTAAGATGATGTTATATTAAATAAGCTGTAGATTGGATGTAAAATGCGAAACAATCGAGTTTTCGTGTGAACGTGTACTTTTCGAATAACTGAGGGCATCCTCAAATCAGCTCGTTTTATCCAACTTTAAAATTTCAATCAATTGCACTGAATCATTTCCCCAAAAACTCCTTTGGAGATCGATAAGGACCACACTTTGCCTTACAAAAACCAGATTTTGAGTCAATTATTTTGTATAGCACATAGCTAAATAACAGGTCACTTTTGACCTATTTTTAATCTTGTTAGAAGAAGGTCGGATAAATTGAATTACGTTGTGTAAATAAATGATCAAGAATTGCTCAAATTGCTGTCAGCATATGTATTGATGTTGTTTTTCAAGATTTGGTAGTTTTTATCGGTCCAAGTGATTTCAATTCGTGGCGTGACGCTCCGAGATTCGTCTGAAATTTTGAGCTTCAAAAGCGGCATTTGGTCGAAATTCAGTTATTATCGATTTTCTGGAAAATAAATCGATATTGAGCCAAATGAAGTATGCAGTGCTTTGATTTACCATAACGTCTACCTTACTTGAGAATATGAGCCGAATCGATTTTTCGGCTGTTGCCACCAAATGTTTGACCATTGGTAACATTCGCTCTTAAGGACAATTTTATCACTAATGATGAAAACTTGACAAAACACTAGTTATTTTTAAACGGTGTTTCCTTGAGTTTCAAAGTCATCCACCTGATACGAATGGAGCGCTCTGATTGGCTTAAAACGTCATGAATTACTAATGAGTTTGGGAAGTTTGCTTCTTGTCCCTTCAATTCACTTGGAATATTCAGTAAAAAAAGAACCGATTACTGCATTACAATATCCTCTACTAAAGCTCTTTTTTTTCGCGAGTTGATGATTGAGTGCTAAGAGCTTGTACTTTGACTTTTATACCACAAATTTGCAAGAAGGGATGAATTAGATACAATGAATATATGAAGTTCATATATTTTGAACTGCGGTATTAGATACGTATGATGCACGATCCTCGCAGTAGATAGCGCTATTTATGCAATAGCGAAAATCAGACCTGAGAAAAAAAGCCTGTACGGGACTCGAACCACTGACCTCTGCGATACTAGTGCAGCGCTCTACCAATTGAGCTAACAGGCCAACTGGGAGAAGGCCGTTAAGTTGATTCGCTATTGCGAGGATCGTGCCTCATACGTAAGGGATGAATATGCCATTTTACAGTTGTGTACTTAGTTGCCAAGCCTTTGATTTGGAGTGAGGCTGAAGGTGACGTTGTTGTGATAGAGACCTGTATCTAGTTAGCATGATAACAAAGTGATTTACATTTGAAAGGCAGCAAGGTTTCTATCATAACAAGGTCACCCCGAGCCTCACTCCCGTTCAAAGGCTTGGCAACCAAGCACACAACTGTAAAAAGGACCATTAATGAGTATTGCATTGTACGCATTTCCGATTTATTGCACTGCGTTTGGAGATCAATGATTTTCTATGGTTCGCTTGATATCTTTTTAATAAGCTGACAATACACTTTTTAAGCAAGGAAACATATAACGTAAAAACTTATTGAAGAAAACTAGGATAGGTCCACGGGGTCCGAAATTCTACTCCAACAAGTTTTCTTTGATAAATTTCCGTTAAAACCTTTTCTTTGAAAGTGCATATAGCGAGCTAGGAGTCCAAGAGTGCATGTGAACTATCAATCCCCTTCACCTGCCTTTCATTACATTTGCATTGGAAAATTTCAATCTCGTGGCTGTTTTTATTCGGTGATAGCACATCGTTGCTCTGATCTGAGATATTCCCACCAGTACGATATGTATTTGACGCGTTCCTTACACAAGTAAGACTGGTTCCTTCCTTACAGCCAACTCAGCAGGATATTGTTACTGAAAATACCTGATGGTAATTTCTTCAACTGATTGATAAATAATTCGATTTCTTTTCATTTTTGGGAACGTACGAAATAGCTTAAAAGTCTTTACTTTTTCACTTACAGATATTCTAATTCGGCGTTGTTGTTGAATATGTCTTTTGGAAAGTCCTCCAACTGGTTGTTGTCCAATCGCCTGTCAACACACGACGACAGTTAGTATAAGTTAGGAGAGGTCCTGAAACATAACCGCTAACAGACTAAATTCGTTTAAGTTTCGATGTTTTCTATTTGGTGTTCCATATGAATGCCTAAAAAAGGTTAATGAGCTACCCAGCAATACATGTTAGGGGTAAATGTGGCGTAGTCCTCATAAAAGGCCAAATGACATTGATTGCAGGGGATGCTAAGGGTTGGTTACCGACAAATCCTAGGGGTGGGAAAATTTGAAATGATATTACAAAAAGTCTCAGTAGCTTTTATTAAAATGATATACATTGTGTTTCTTTGAGCAGGCGCAAATGAAAACGCTATGTTACAGTTTATATTGCCATGTAGGTATGTTCATGACATCAAATCGATAATCTGTAAAAATGATGTATTTAACAGTTGAAAAGGGATGGTCAAAATAGCACCGGTATGTTCAAGTTTGTCTTCTGATCAGGCTTTATGAAGCATACTTTGCATGTATTATGGTTAGTGATATATAATCTGTGATCTCGACCTCTCACGCGGTGGACGGGATAGGACGCAGGAAAGTTATGGCACATTATTTTTTCTTAGTGAGGAAGTTGTCCATAAGAGAATGAAGAGAACTGCTGGGTGTTCAATTGCAATTGCAAATTCTCTGTAAGAGAACATCGAGTGCCTTGTATCGAGATTTCAAGAGATCTTGGTCCCTTGATCACAGCTTCATCGGGCAGATAAAAGTTTTGCCCAGTAAATCACTATAATTAGTGTGTTTCAGCGGTTATGTTCCTTGATTCAAACAAGGATTTTTTTACCTACTTTTGTGGAAAGTTACTACTGACTTTTTCCCTGTTTTTGTCTACACTCTTCACTAAAGTTTTTACAGTACGTCTGTATTTTGTAAGTTTGCGGTTTATCCTTTGAGATTTTGTTTAATTGCAAACGGAAACCTGATAAAATTATCTTATTGTTGTAGCTTCTGGGATATTTTATGTCGATAAAACTGCTTAAAAGCGTTGCATAACTAGTATTTATCTTGTTTGAATTAAGCTGTGGTATTATTGCATAATTTAATTTTGCAGCCTTCCTTCAAAAGTGATGAGAACAACCTCTGCCAATAGGGGACTACGGTTTTTCTGGAGAGGAATGCAAGACAGCTCTATTGAGAGCTTCGAGAAAAGGATATCGTTTCTTAGTACTACTTCAAAAACGAAAGCGAGGGTTTCACCAGGTTTCCAAACGTGAGAAAGCATTTGAAACCACGAGGCCGCAGTCTGAGTGGTTTTATTGTTTTCAAGCGTTTGGGAACCTGAACCATGAGTTTTTGAAATGACTTCGCCAAAGAAACAATATAAAATTATGCAAGGTGGTATCTTTCCCATTTTTCTTTAAAATGCCTTTTATGTGTGATTTGTTGTATTCAGCCGGCATTCATTGTAATAGTGAGGTTTTGTTTTTAATTATTCAATAGTTTAACGTTGCATTAAATTTGTATTTCAAAAGCGTTGTGAGCTTGAAGTAATTTAGACATTGTTTTTGCCATGGCCGAAGGAAGGTTTCGCTTCCCGAAAACAATCGAGGAAGAAGAACTTTGCGTAGAGAGAGCAGTACCAAATTCTACCAGATATAAAAATAAGTGGGCAGTGGGCAGTGGGCATTTTTGAGGATTGGCAACGAGTGCAAAGTGTCAAGTTTCCAATAGTCGAAAGGATGGTGGGGTTTTTAAAGAGTATGAAGCTGTTTGAGTTATCTACGAATATGCAGATTAAGAACAATAATATCCCTTATGATGAAAACGTGATGAAACACTAGTTATTTTCAACTGGTGTTTCCTTGAGTTTCAAAGTCATCCACCTGACCCGAATGGGGTGCTCTGGTTGGCTTATAACGTCATGAATTATTAATGAGCTTGAGAAGTTTACCTCTTGTCCTTTCAATTCACTTCGAATATTTAGTAAAAGAAGAACCGATTTTCTGCATGAAAATATCCTCTCCTAAAACTCTTTTTTTTCCGTGAGTTGACGTTTATGAGTACTAAGAGCTAGTGCTTTGACTTTCATACCACAAATTTACATAAAGGGATAAATTAATTAGCACTCCACACTACTCATTTTCGGTTTATTGCACTGCGTTTGGAGATCAATGCATTTCTATGCTTCGCTTGATTTTTTTAAATAAGCTCTGTTCTGAGATATTCTCACCAGTGCGAGATGGATTTGCCGCTTTCCTTACACAAGTAAAACAGGTTCCTTATTTACAGCCATATCAGCAGGATATTGTTACTGAAAATGCCTGCTGGTATTTTCTTCAAGTGATTGATTAATAGTTCAATTTCATTTCATTTGTGGGAACGTACTAAATAGCTCTATGAAAATTTAAAGAACACTTCTGGACTTAAGAGCAACTCTCTGTAAAGACCGAGTGAGATTGAAAAAATGTGGCACAAGGTCGTAAAAATGGACCCCTCAATATTTCGTCCAGAGATAACCTATAGTATGCTAAGAATCGCAATATAAGTCTTAGGTTCTAGAGTTTTAACATTTTTGAGAAAATTACGAAAAACCGTCGGCCACCCGGGAAGCCGAAAAATCAGAAAAATGAGATAAATTTCATGACCAGATATCGTGAAGGCGCATAGCAAATTATGGTTTTCCTTAATTTATGATTTTATTAAGGAGGTATTGCTTAGCTGCTTTCATGATATTTTAGACTTACAATAGTAATTCCGAATTCATGGAGAGCAAGCGAAGAGAACTGAAATTTCTAGACTCTGAAAATCAAAAATTCTATACCGTTTTCAAACATCTTAAAACATCTCAAAACATACTCGGTATTATGTAGAATTATTTCAAAATTAAATTCTAGCGAGTACAAGAGCTGTTTTTGAACGTGATATCATTTTTTTCTTGGCAAAAGTTATTTCTGAGGCGGGCGGCCCTATGCAAGTTCACCCAATTTTACCTTTCGAAGAGATTTTGTTTCACCGGGAAATATAAACAATTCGACTAGGCTTAGCTCGCTTTCTGAGCAAACCATTGGAAAACCCAGCCATTTCCCATTAAAACTGGCCAGTAAATCTGAGATAATACTTCGATGACAGCTTACCTTCCGAATGGGTGTTTGAAGGCAAATAATTTTGACGTTCTCAGTTAATTTTTCCATTGCTTTGTTGCCACGCTTCACTGATAAATTAGGGTCATATCTTAATATCAAGCTTGTACGCCGGTTCCAGGCCAGCTTGTGCAACACTTTTCCGGAAAATCAATCCAGAAGTTGCAATATCTACCTCTCAGTGAGCAAACTCTTGATATTCGTTTAGTTTCTTGTATAATAAAAAAAATTCATAAGCGCAAGACGTAAATGTCGGTCTAGTGAGCCTATCTAACGCAACCTTTCCTTCGTCACTTCCAGACCAGGGTGATTAATTTTTTTCTGACGGGGAGGGGGAAAGAAGGTTTCCGATGCAATGTTGCACGCAATGTATTTAACGGTTCATTATATGGCCATTGCAACAATTTAATTGAAATTTTTCCATCATTATCTAAACACACACAAGATTTTTTCATTTCTTTTCCGAATATTTAAACAGTAATTCACTCAACTGCTTTCGCTCAAAATACGTTTTTCTTTCAAGTTAAAGAGGGACAACTTCTCGTTTTTGCTCAGCTCAGTGGGTAGTAGAAAATAGCTTAGAATTCGTAACCACACCCTATTCAGTCCCCCTAGTCCCCTACCTCACCTTTGTGATAACTTTGAATTTAAAGTGAGTGAAAACAAAATGTACTTGGGGTAAAGGATAGTCTCCCTCGCAGCCGTTTTTAGTCTCGTCACGCAACGCTCCTCCCCACAAACGGCCGTTTGTGGGGAGGAGCGTTGCGTGACGAGACTAAAACGGCTGTTAGGGAGAATAGGTAAAGGACGGCCCATTCCATTTTTTAAAGGGGTGCGGAGGGCGGGGGGGGGGGAATGGACTGGAAGATTTTGAAAACAAAAATGCGCGGGCGCAAGCCGGAAAACGAATTTCCTGCTGGGCGCAAACTTATAGAAATTCACTGCAGCATCTTAGTGACATGGATTTTAAGAGGAAAGTCCATATGACGGTGCTCCCACGACTGACATATGCTTAGGTTAGCGTTTGGCGTGGTATTTGGGTCGGGATACTGAAGAACGTATCCCTATGATAACCCTCCTCTCATTCCCCACCCCACCCTTATGCTAACTTTGGGCTTTACCTATCCGCTTTGCATCGAAATTTTTCACAGTACTCCTAAATTTTGTCTGCAGAGGGTTCTTTACGTTTGATGGTTACATCAACAGCAATATCAAGCCCGGCGCAAATGTCTTTTAGTCTTGCAACCGATAACTTGGTCGTGTTGAGTTTCCTCCTGAGGTTATTTCGCATATATTATAACTATCACACGATGGGATGTCCTGGCAAAAGTTCCCGAAAAGCTTCATTCGTCAGTTCTTCGACAATTGCCTCCTGGGTGGCACATTCAATCTCCTTTTCAAAATCATCATCGTGAAACAGAGACTTCTTTGCCGCAAGTCTGGAGAAGAACCCAGCGACCTGAGATGCAGTCAGAAACTGTTTACTACTGAACATCCGTTTCCCTTGCGAGTCCACGGCAGACATCATAGAGCGCGCAACTAATGCCGGAATACTTTTTCGTCCTGATCACTCACCTTTTTGAAATTTCTCAGTCAGGTAGTTCGTTTGCTTGTGCGTAAATCTTTATTTATGGGAAGTACTTGACTTGACCGCCCAGCCTTTTGGTGGCATGTCGTAAGAAGATGGCGGCTCTGCAACTGCGTCCAGCTCGGGAACAGCTGCGCTTTGCCCCTGAAGCCTTTGAGAATATCCAACAGCAGCTCTATCCAGTACAGTATATCGCTCAAGAGCTCGTTGATGTCTGTCCACAATCCAAATGCCGCTGCTTTGATGAATATCTCACAAATGTTTTGACACAACCCTCCTCAGGACAGCTGAAGGTCGCCGCGTTATTGTCTTCCTCTTCGATATGCATTGGTGTATCTGGATCTCGAACTGATGCTTTCATGCGCCTCTCCTTGAAAGATGTAAATGCACTTGAGTAAGAGCGAGTAACTCCGGTAAGGGTCCGTAGGTCAGATGGGGATGGGCAATGCAGTTTGTCTGTAGGGATGAGTTTACCATCGCCGATACCATACGCCCTCCAAACTAGTAGCCCCTCTTCCTTGTACTCGACATTACTGAGCTGACTAATACCCTTTATATTTGAAGATAGCACCGTCGGGACTTGGAAAGTCTCACTAAATGCTACGTTAACACCAGGAACTCCACCAGAAGAGATTATCGAGTCTCTCATCTGCTCAAGCGTCTCGATATCATTTCTAGCGTTAAGATAAATCCTCGTGTGTGACTTAATAGTCGCAGCCTTCCGATCACATGCCGACTTGCCTCTTTGTGGATCAGAAAAATCTAAACGCCTGATCTTGACACCTTCATGGCCAAGGGGTGCTGCACAGACGAGAGTGACTCCGCAGTGGTAGCAGCCGGCATTATCCTGCCGATAACAGACGGTCTTGAACGCACAAGACAAAGATTTAGGGCGAGAGACATAGAGAGGTATAGGGGTATCTGCCCAGCGCGGGTCACACTCACCTTAAAGTCGCTTTTAAGGTACCGTTTGCTTGCGCGTAGATTATTTTCCTGCTGTTTCGCCCATCCCATGCCTTGCCCTACATCTCCAAGGGTTTCAACAACATCACACAGATCGTCAAATCCTTCCGCAACTACTGCGCTAACATAATCGAGACCTTGAACCGATGTCCGAGCAGACGCAGCACACTTGCTCAAGATCCGCAAAAGGGTAGCGCGGCTTAGTGGCGTGAGCCCAGACTCCTGGCAGTAAGTCATATACTGGATCACTATTTTCTCTGGGATAATCATCCGTATGACCTTTGGAACCTTGATAGTCTCTTTCGTCGCTAACATGATTGTTCTTCCGCCAAAAGGCAAATCTTGGATAATACGAGCGAGGACTAGTGGTGAACGCTATGAAGTGGTCGATTTGAGCAGTGGATACTCTCATCTTTGGCGTCGGAACTGTTAGCACTAGTGCTCCCCTTCCATATACTAAGGAGTGGCGTTTGGCCTTAGTAAAACAATACTGAAATAAATGGGGTATCCAGTGTCAAAGCTGATTCTTGTCAGCCATAATGGACAGGATTTGCCGACGCGTCTCCCAGCTGTCGACTGCAAGGTAGTACTCGGTGAGTGCGCTCATTATGGTTTCGTCGACTGAACTGCTTATGGCTTCCTCTCCGTTACATTGTAAGGTTCTTTGTATGACACCAGAGGAATAGACTGCCTTGAAGAGAGAACCACTATCACTTGGAGCTATATCTTGTAGAAGTGTAGATAGACCTTGACCTGCCTTCCGCAAGTGATAGTGTCGTATTCTTTCACTCGCTTCTTCCCAAGGCCGTTGTAGCCGAGAACGAATGGGACTGACTTCTCGAGTGCACAAATAATCATTGAGTGGTTCATTGGTCTTGGCCTTTGGTTCGCGCTTTGTTGTAAGTGGTGCGCTGTCATAGGAGATCTCCTCAAAGGAGGACGAGTCGTCGCTAGGTGGGAAATAGAAGCTTCTTCCTTAGGTGGCTAGGGTACTGTGTTCAGGATGAGTTAAGAGTCGTCTCCTCAAACTAGAACAGCAACGTCAACTGTTATATTGCGCACAGTTAATAAGGCTTTTCCATGTTAACATATAGAAAACAAGGCGTGGCATAAATGATTGAAGATCTTTAGAAACAACCATAACAATAGCGTCGCTAAGTATAATCAGGGAGTCTGGTTAAAAAAAGAGCGATGCAGAATAAGAGATGTGTGGTGACTTAATGAAATTCAGGCTTTGATCCTGTACATATAAAATCAATGGTATGTGCGAGACTCCCAAAATAGCTAGTACTTACCAAAGAAAGCTCATGAATACTCTTTGAAATGGGAAGAAGTTGTGAGTCTTGGCAACTCGCCAAACCCCTTCTCCAACCAATGCCCAGCGAAGAACGATAAGCGGGACAAATATCCATTTCAGAAATGTTGGAAGGGAAAACTGAAAATTGAAGACCTTGCTAGAATCAGTTCCACCTCAGTGTCTACGCCGCTGCCGGTCCTCAGCCCAAGAGAGCTTTTGTGGCGGTGATACATCCTTGTTACAAGTTAGCAAGGGAACTAAATCTTGGACTTTAGTGCTTCGAGGGTCTTGACCGCACTGGCCCCCAACTAGCCGCTGAAACGAGCAATTTCTTTCCATTTTCCAATTCTTTAACCGACGACGCAGAGCAAGTGACTCAATTTCGGCAGAATTAAACACATCCATCCTAATTACTCGGGATGCCGAATTGTAAGTAATGTTTGATTTCAATTTTTTTTTTTGGACAAAGCGAGCGCTCAAGTTATACAATACACTTTAACAGACCTAAACTCACTTTCCTGCACATATCTTTGTAAAGTCATAAAGATTTTAATCCAGTGGAGTTTGTCCGCGTAATAAGGTTTGCTGAGTGTAAGTAACAGTTGCGAACCTCCCACGTGCTAGCTTCGCTTATCGGGCAAGCGATCGACAAGGTCGATTTTAAAACATAACAGTTCAAACCCTGTGAGAATTCTATATTTAGAACTTTTTGAGAGGTAAACAAAGCGTGTGCCATAGACCTAATTGCGTTTGGTAATCATCTGTTTTAAACTTAACTTAGATCTCTCTTTCGAAGAATCATATAAAAGCGTGCGTCTACTTCTGCATCGAAAAGTATCTTGTTGAACACAATTCCTAAAAAGTTAGATACACCACGAACAGGACCTATTTGCGTATCCACCTGCCATGGGCAAATTGGTAAATATAATTAATACAAATTACAAAGTCTCACTTTGCGGCCAGTAACTTTTTTCAGATCTTCACTACTATTCCCTTTTATCTAGCTTTGGAAAATCATTAGCAATGGACCTGCCCAGGCGTTTGAATTTTGAAGCTAAAACTAGATAGGATTTCTGGTTTGTTGCACAGTCACTAGAAAATGGGAAAAGTAAATGTGGTGCGTGTATATACCGATTCAGAGTATTGGATACAAAGAACTCTCCTTCAAAATAGGCTTGTGATAACAAAAAAAACAGAAGCCAATACGAAAACATTGTATGCAAAAGCAAGACAAAAATATCCATGCGGACGTATTTGCAGAACGTGATCACTTAGATGTAAAAATTGCGTGACATCGATCTGGGTCTATTTTTCAGTTCAATTAGTTCCTTCACTTCTTGCCTCTTTTCATTAGAAACATTCAATACAAAACTTAATAGATACCCAGAAGAGGCAGGAAAATGAGCGAGGAACATCAAAGTTATTTGCCTTCAAACACCCATTTGGAAGGTAAGCTGTCATCGAAGTATTATCTCAGGTTTACTGGGCAGTTTTAATGGGAAATGGCTGGGTTTTTCAATGGTTTGCTCAGAAAGCGAGCTAAGGCTAGTCGAATTGTTTATATTTACTGGTGAAACAAAGTCTCTTCAAAAGGTCAAATTGGGTGAACTTGCATGGGGCCGCTCGCCTCAGAAATAACTTTTGCCAAGAAAAAAATGATATCACCTTCAAAAGCAGCTCTTGTACCTGCTATAATTTTATTTTGAAAGAATTCTACATAATACCGAGTATGTTTTGAGATGTTTGAAAACAGTATGGAATTTTTGATTTTCAGAGTGTGAAATTTCGGTTCTCTTCGCCTGCTCTTCAAAAATTCGGAATTACTATTGCAAGTCTAAAATATTATCAAGGCAGCTTAGCAATACCTCCTTAATAAAATTATAAACTAAGGAAAACCATAATTTGTTATGCGCCTTCACGCGAGTTCGATTATCTGATCATGAAATTTGACATTATTTCTGTGATTTTTCGGCTTTACGGGTGGTCGACGGTTTTTCGTAATTTTCTCAAAAACGTAAACACTCTAGAACCTTATACTTATATCACGATTCTTAGCATACTATAGGTTATCTCTGGATGAATTATTGCGGGGTCCCTTTTTCCGACCTTGTGCCGCCCCTCACGCGGTGGTTAGGTAGAGTGACTCTTAAAACCTAAAACCTCAAATTTCACGATCGAATCGCTAACTAGTACTCTGTGAAAATAAGCATTCCTTGCATTGCCGAGGACTCTCTTCGCTGCCTTTGAACCCTTTAATCACATAAGGGCGGTTCATCGAAGAGTAAAAGATGTTTTTTTCCCCCAATCCAAGAGATTGTTTTCGCATTTTGCTCTTCCTTCTTTAAAGCTATCAGTTTCGCGAGGCTAATTTCGCCGATTGTGGTAAATATTAGGGGTATGAATGTTTAGCGCTCAATGTCGAGAACTCTCCTTGAGTACTGGCTGTTCTTTTCATTCTGATGTATTCTGCAGATCTGTTTTCGCTCTATGTTCATATAGGATTCGGCATTTGGGTGGCAGACCCTGACATCAGGGAATGCCGATCGTTGTTGTTCACAGAATTCACGTGCGTGAAGGTTCAATCTTGCGCCTTTTGCTTTGTCAGCTCCTCTTTTCAGCTGTTCACCACTGATGTCTCGAAGAGTAGCTTATAAATACTAATTCCTCCGAGATAAAAATAACGAGTAACAAAAGAAATCGACATAATATACAATGACAATATAAAATACAATCCTATGCAATACTTATTAACGGCTAAATTGAAATTAATAGATTTACTGATATCTAAAAATATAATATGTTCCGTTATCACAGGAATAAGCAGCTGATATATTGCATTCTTCAGTGTCTCTAATAGATCCTGGCTGTCGGGCAGTATTCCTAGGAAGATGTGGAAGCAGCATGCTTGTCGCTGTGTCTGGAGGAAATCTGCCAATTGAGCTACTTCGCTGACCCAATCAGACACTCTTCCACTGGTGTATTCCGATAGACACTCTCGTGAGCCTTTCGCCATGCCCAAATGTTTCTTACCTTCCCTTTCTAGGTTAATGTTCGTCTCCTTGAATACTCTTTCACATTTTCGTTCTTGTGTGGCTTTGCGATAGTCCAGCAGTTCATGTCGTTTGGAAAGTTGCCAAAATCTAGACCCAGCGTACTCAGCATGCCCCACTATGTCTTGATTTCTGTAGTAGAGACTGCCCCACCCGCATCATCGGCGAACCGGGATTGCTTTACTATGGACGCCACCTGTAGACTCGTGATCAGAGGCTAGATGCTAAGAGCATAAAGAGCTAGAACAATCGGATCTGCGGTCCCCTCTGCTGACAGGACAGTGACGCTATATTTATTCTTAAACATCTTAAACTCGACTCTTTAAAGATCGTCAACAAAAAGTTTCGGTTTCTCAAACATCTCTCAAGGAAAATGAATTTTTTTTTGAGAGTTATGTAAAAATCGCAAGCAGAGGATAACTATAGATACGGCATGCTGTAGATGAGAATATAGATCCACAAGGGTGATTAAACTCATTCAATTCCAGTTGAGTTACGTGTCTATTGATTCACCTATCAAAAATATTTTACAGCCACCTAATTTGTGTCGCTGTCAGTTAATTTCGTTTCACTAGATTTCAGTTCTATCCAATTTTTTTCATATTTTTTCAAAGTATAATTTGAAAATCGTCGTCGTTTTTCTCATGGTTTACTGAATATTTCAAATCATTTATGGCAGTACATCTCTTTTCAGCAGGCGTTTTGAACGGAGTTAAGCGAAACCATGTAGAAACTAAGCAACCCAACAACAGATTTGTGTACAAAAAGCTCTTGTTTAACGATTAAAGAATGAAATAAACTCAAACTAGTCACCAATGAAACAGTTAGGCTTAGGAATAAGACTTTGTTTTTGTTTTGTTTCAACCACGGCCATATTCGGTATGTCACCTGACCGAAATAAAAAAGCATACGTAGTCCGACGAATTGGATCTTTTTCAACTTTTAACATCACTTTTTGCAAAGAGACTTCATTGTCAAGAACCTAGTGTAGGCGTTCGATGAAAAGTAAAATTTTTGGAAAATTATGGATCTTTAAATTCACTGTAGGTGGATATAAATGTACTTTTTCTTTTACTGCTCACCACCTGTTTATCAGAAAAGTAATTCCATGCTGCAGGTTATAAAAAATATCAATCTCAATCCACTCCACGAAAAAAAACTTTCCTCGAAGGTCACCTTCACAAAGTAAGAAGAAATAAATAAGACGTATCCAAAACAGTCGCTAGACATTTAATCTACTTAGTCAGCACAGGCAGCATATGGCAATTGTGGTCTTTTCTTAGATCTGAGGCAGTTCGGAAAGCCACAAAATCCTAGGACAAATATTCATCTTTAAAATCGGCACTCTTGGCACTCTTGATGGCATTCAATCAATTTATTATTGTTTTTCTCTGTAACGAGGCCTTTTTAGTTGTGATTTGCGTGACTTTCAATACCATTTTTTTCTGTTTTGTGTGACATACTCTCGAATTGTCGGCATTATGTTTCATTCGGCCACAAGACACGCGTTAGTCTCAAGCATAGCCAGATCCAAGGATTGTCGAAATATTAGAATAATAGAACGGAGGAGGAGGTACGCCATCTTATTAATTTTTGTAGTTATAAACCGAAACGTGTATAATCAAAGGTAGTTTTGTTTCGCCTAAGATATTTCTGATGTTTTGATTTACCTCTATACACGCCCCGCGTGTTCGAGTTTGGGTCATTTCGATTAGCGTTTGTTGTATGGTAATGGCCTATTTTAATCTATTGTATTTCAGTTTTTACAAGCTTTCAAATGATTAATAAACCAGAGTAGATTGAAAGATGCTTGGAGGTTCCGATGATAGGAGACATTTTCCCGACGCAGCGTTGTTGAAGTTTGATTTCATTTATGTCAGCGTCTGCCCCATTACATTCTCGTTACCATGTTTCCACCAGTAGCGTAGCTCTATTTTCTGCATATAAACACACACTCACAACCCTCAATTCCACCATTCGCTCCAACGAAGGGCTAACTCTCGAAACTTCAGCTTTTAGACTGTTTACGGTGACCAATTTACACTATTAATTTAGTTGATAAAACAAAATTATCTTGTTATACTCCCCAACGACGCAGCATCACAGTTTCTCTAGAGACTTGCCTCTTCATTTAGAAACAACGTTTACTTTATTTTAAATCGATTGTCATTTCAGCGAAAACTTGAAATTTGCTATCCGTATTTGAAAAAGGCGATCACATTCTTTGGACTTAATGCGGAGTGAAAAGAACTCTTAAAGAGCCTTATAAAGAGAATCGAAAATAATATTGTGCCTAAATTTTCTTATTGTCCATACACGACTTTCATAATGGCGGGTGTAGCGTGAAACCTGGTGAGAATATCACGAAAACGAGGTCACAAATGCCTGAAACTCACTTTCCTCCTCGAATAGCTTAAGCGATGATTCTCCAAATGCGATTTTCCTCACGGAAGATAACCGCCTCCCGATTAGCTCAATGCATAGAGCGCTGGACTGTTATGCGGGATGTCGAGGCTTCAGGCCCCGGCCGGACCAACACTCAAGGTCTTAAAATAACTGAGAAAAATATGCTACCTTTCTATAACATCGAGAAATGGTTAGATATTCTAGTCTTCTCGGATAGGGACGAATAAATGGAGGTCCCTTCTCCTACAGGGTTAGTGGTAAGAGACGTTAATTTCCCACGCACGAGATTAATGTGTGATGGATGTCCTCTCCTGGGGTGGGATGAGTGGGATTTATTCACATGGTTCGCATATGTTCCGTTCTAGTCCCACCCTACTGTGGTAATGCAGTGAAAATGGTTAGAAAAGATATTCCAGGCGCTTCTCTGCTTGGACGAAAGTCTGAAGAGCTGAAAAACACAGAACTACGTTTGTGGCTTTAATGCCGCAATGATTTGGGAAAAAGCCTGAAGACAAAAGCGGAGCTCGTGAAATGAGTGTACGAGTACATCAATTGGCAAAGATAAATATATTGTTGACCCAGATCCAGATAAGATTTATAGTCGCAGTAAAGAACGATTGAGCATCTTCACTGATGTTAGCGGAGAAGAGGGTATTTCGGTGTAGTTTCCCGACGACGGTTGGGACACTTGGCTCGAGAACGTGCGAATGTTTCGAAATGAATGGCGAAGATGATCGTGCACCGTCTCAAAAGCATCCTAGTAACTGGAACTGGTGTAAAAAGCTGCTGTATTTATCCTAGCTTTCAAGTTCTCGTGCACAAATTGTTTCTTTCTAAGTTTTGTGGTTTGCCGCTGAGCATTTTCTAATCGCAATTTAATGTCATTGATTTCCTGTTGTGATTCTTCAATTCTTTTATTTATGTTTGCGATGATTTCTGTCAAATCACAAGACTCCTTTTCTGGAAAATCACAACATTCCTTTTCTGGCAAGATTATATTCTGATTCTCAATAACCCTGGTTGTCAAACCGATACTTTTCTCCACTTTTTCTTCCAAGTAAAATTCCACAACACTCTCGGCTGATGCATTCGATCTAGAAGCAGCGGAAATCGACGCAACTAGATCGCGAACGTTCCTTTCTGACGATGTTTTCCTCTTATGAGGCGACGCGCGAATACAGGAAAGTATCGAAGGTTTGGGGCCAGGTTTTAGACATATTTTCCTCGTAAGTGTCTTTTTTTAGATGTTCATTTCTAAAATGTCTGGAACAGACCTTTGTTGAGTCAGATATTTGAAATTCTTTTCGTTCGTCTCGCCTGATGGCCTGTATCTATTTCTTCTTTATTATTTTTTTCTCTAAGATATTGGAAGTACGACACTTTCGACCCATGCACTTCGCGATAGCCTTTTCTGGTGCATTCTGGAACACAGTAGTGTGTAGGCATTCCTTCCTATTCCTAAACGTGTATTCTAAGCGGTGATTGACCCCAATTGAGTATTATTGTTTTCACGCAAAGGCAAAAACCTGACCTAAAACTACAATAAGTGCGCTCTGATTACATCTGAGAAGCCTTTCTGGCCTCGTTTCCAAGCAAATATATTGACCAGTTTCGCGTGCCTTCGGCCATTATGAAAGTCGTGTATAGCCTAACAGAATATTCCAAAAAGCTTCATTTACCAAAAAGAAGCAGCTTACATGCGCGTTGCTTCGCACATTAATTGTTACAGGTTTCACCAATGAATAATTTTCACTTTTGGGGCCTTAAAAAACAGTCAAAACGAGTAACATTTTAGATGCAACAAGGTAACTCGGATGCCAGAATAAATGAATAACTTGCAGACTTTAAATATGACCTGACTTTGTTTTCATTTTTCACATAGTGGCTAGAGACTTTTTGATGTTTCTTTACTGATCGTGTATTGTTTGTTTTCCGCCGTAACTTAACCTATTCTTGACGGAGTTAAGATTTAAAAATTATGCGTCGCCGATTGAACGAGAAAACGTTCTCTAGTGGCCATCTCCCTTCCCTTCCTTTTTTTCCTACCTCAATGCTTCAAAGAAACTTTGGCTGAAGAGCGCTTGAATGGATCATTATATCTTAATTATCTATGATTAATTTGATCACATTAAGGTAATTAAATTGTGAACTATATTCCTCCTACGTGTGAATTACAACATTAGTTTCATGTATTGGGGGCTGAGGGGTCTTTTAAGACGGTTGTATCACACAATAATATAAATTTGTGACTTTGGCGAATAATTCTAGTTATTGTGATGCTTTAATTGTTACAACTATCCCTGAAATTATCTATTTATCTCTTCTAGTCTTTCTTTTACAAAGTTAGTGGAATTAAAACTAGGAAGAAAATGTTTTCCTTTTTGACTCACAGATCTTTTAGTTTGACATTGTTATTGAATATGTCTCTCGGCAAGTCCTTCAACAGGTTGTCACGCAAGTATCTGTTAACAAATCACGGCTATTAGTGTGGGTAACAAGTACTCAGCTGCTCTATCAATCCCATGCATTATCATTTTCATCAATAATTCTAAGTAGTTTTAAATGTTTTGACTGAGAACCGATCAAATCCATTTATAAATATCGCTCTTAGCTCGTGGATGTCTACTGAAACATCCATTCATGATTTTTCCCCAATTACATCCTTTCTATGAGGGATCCCTGTAAATTTTTTTTGATCCCCCTCCTTATCAATGGGAGGGGGGGGGGGGAAAGGGTGGAGGTCTGGAACCGGGAAACGATGATCACACAACTTGCAAAGTTCACAGGCTTGTCAGCGAGCTCCCTTAGCCACGTGGGCCACTCAAATCCTTTGCGTGTGAAATGTCACCTGCAAGTAACTTCTACTGTTGTTTTTGGTGCAACGGTTTGAAAATTTAGCGTGGTAAAACTGTATGTTATGTATACGCTCTTTTCCTTTGCCTATGTGTTGAGTTTGCTTTGGCAAAGCCCATTCGATGATGCGAGGAGCTTTAAAAACAAATGCGAGCTCAGGTGGGAAGTGTCTTCAACGGGAATTGTAAATTAAGGCTTAAAGTTCTAAGCTTCGATAAAAATCGTACAAATGCCTCCACTTATTTCGCTAGCCGTCACATTCAATGAATGGCTCGTCGAGTAAAGTTATTTTAACTTGTCCAACCCTCCATCTACCTCGGCTATATAGTTAACTGCGGGAAAGATTCAGTTGCTGCCATTCTTCAAGTCTTTTTTTAAGGAAAGTTTCCGCCAAACTGTTAACAAATGTACCACATGGTTCAACGTCGGCGTTCTGAACGTCGCCTGACTTCCAAACAGGTAAATAACATTCGATTCCTCTTGTCACATGTTTGGTTTCAAAATAGTAACGAAATTATATTCTACCACTTTACTTAATTACCGAAAACACAAAACTACGCTAACCCAAGAGTGGGTCTAAACCAGCGGATAAACTGCTCTAGAACAACTGAAAATAGTACCCACAGTACGTTCTAAGCAGATCTACTATATGCTTCTACATAATAATTTTGGAGCAACATGACCAACAAAATTCAACAGTAAGTGTAAATTGTGAAAGAAAACTGCGTGCGTGTCTTTTTTCAACCACTGACGCAAGGATTGTAAAGGAAACGACGCTGTTGTTGTCAAGCCTCAGGAACAAAGAAAGTGTCATTTCACACCTTCTTATGTTTGAGTGATGTCGCTTATGAGACAGGACTAAGTGGCTTCAAAAGAGTAAGGTGGAAGAACAGAGTAACACACAATTGCTAGTTGGTCATTTCTTTCTCATATTGTGGTGGCTCCTAAAGGTGCCGTTTGTTTACGGGACCTACCCAGCGGTAAGTCAGCGAACTGTATTCTACTTGTTGACGACTCTAGGTTTTGCCCAAGTTAGCCTTTTGCGCTCCTTGGGCTTCTTTATTCCGCTCTCGGGAGAATGAGACCTTAACTTTTATAATCGCATGGCAGGTTATAAATTATGGCGTTAACCAAAATGAGGGAAGGGGAAAAAGCGGAGGGATAGAGCCTTGTTTCACGGTTAGAGTGCTAAGTTTTGCGCGCAAGACGAAGGAAAATTGAGGTCACTGAAACGTAAGAAGGTGTGAAATCACACTTTCTTTGTTCTCTTCGGCTTGCGGACAACATGTTTTCTTTTATATTTATTGCGCCAGTAGTTAAACTACCGGCACGCAGATAATTAAAAAAGAACTAATTTTCAGAATCAGCTTTTACTGTTCGTCCTCCTTGTATCTTAAGTTGGCGCCAAGTTTTATAATCATATTGCACGTCATTAAATGGCGTCAAGGAAAATAAGCGAAAGGGAAGAGCGGAGAGTTTGAACTTTGTTTCACTGTTAAAGTTCTTAGCTTGACAACGCGCCAACTTAACAGACACTTTAATGATTTAACTGGCTACGCACCGGTGATTACTAACCTTTGTCTGGCGAACAATGTAAACGCTTTCCATCAAACAATAGATAAAGACTTAAAAGAAGCGAAAGCTTGACTTATTGTCCAGCAAAAATCCTAATAACCAAAAGTTTGAAGCTTAAAAACTAACCAGCCAGGCAAAGTTCCTCATGCAATAGACCAATTTCGATATATTTCAACGTGAGAGACTGGTAGCGAAACTTGAACACCCAAGCGAGGCTCCGGGGAACAAAATTCATTCGAATCGAGCTTTGGCTGTTCACATCTTAGAGCAGAAACTGCTTTCTTGGGTTATTATCGTTTTTCTAGTGTAAATTCGTAGTTTCTTCGAGTTGAAAGTAAATCGAAGTAATCATCGTTGTCATGGCCACGTCGGAAAAAAAGGTGAGATCAATCTACGATACTTTCAGCGTCAAAAGTTTCCGTGGTTGCGAACCTTCCCTCAAGGAAGAGGGATACAAACATCCTCGGAGGGAAAGTGTAAAAGAAAGGCCGCGTTGGTTGAGCCTACGTTTAATGCTCATTCAATGAAGCTCCCGAAAGTGACTGAAGGGGAAAGTGAAAATGAAAATCATATCATGGCCGAATTACTTGCCACAGACGAGGGTGTTTTGCCAGACCCTACATCCATATTGAAATGGAACTGGAGTAGGAACCTCTCGATATTTCCAGAAGTCACCTTCCCAGATATATGTAACTGTCTTCTGGGGAAAGCCAACGAGTACTCTGAAGAAACCTCAGTCTTTTATAAGCCTAATGGGTTTGACATGCCGTAGAACATTTATCTTTCGGAAGCGTGTTATCAGAACCGTTCGAGTTACTTTTCTGTGTTGCCTGTTCCTGGCTGCAAAAGTACGAGTGATCATAGCTAACTGAAATCGCATCAGCACTAATATCCACGCAAGTCTCATTGGAGTCCTCATCGAGCTTTCTCGGACAAACTTTCTTGGCTTGCGGTTGTTCGTCACACTGTGCCTTCCTATCGGCAAAACGTTTCGAACGTGAACTCACAGTATTAGTAGATTTCGTTGGATCAAAGATGGTCGGATAGCAATCTGAACGTACAGTTTTTCTACCAGAAATTGAAATCTCGATGTCGCTTCCTTAAAATGCAAGGAACAGATTCGTGGATCGCCCAGTGCCTTGAATTTTTTATCTGCTCGCTTACAGAAAACTTCTCACTTCTTACGCTCATTGTGCCGTGTAGGAAAGCAAAAATAACTGAGATCCGATCTTTTCTTACTCCCATTGCGGCAAAGCGCAGCAGAACAATACTTTACCATGCTACACGCGAACATGAACAGCAATGGACTAAAAAAGAAGAAACCGAGAATATTCCCTATTCATCAACCTTGCAGTGTTTGCAGTGGTGTGTTTGTTTTTATTATTCGCGCCGTATTCCCCGGAGCCTCGCTTCGTTGTTGGAGTCTCGTCACCAGTCTGTCACGTTTAAATATATCGAAATTGGTCTATTCCCTATGTCAACCGCCATGATTTTCTTCGCGAACACCGTGATGTTTGTTCGCAATGGAGCTATCTGCGGACAATTTCCAGTGAAACTGCTTTATAAGCTGTAAGAACGTCGTTACGATTTCATTAAAGTGCCCCTGAGATCAAAATCTTCGTACATAATTTTTTTCCGTTTTCGTGTTTAATGTGTCTCCTTCACCTACTCTGCCAAAGTTCAGTTTAGACCGAGCACCAGAAATATCTTTTTTCGGGCCGTTAAATTCACGATTTCGCGTCCGCCATTATTTGATCATGTTCCGGAAGTTGATCGCAGGACTCAGAGCAAGTGACGTCAAAGGCTCAACGCCAAAATCTCACATGGCAAAAATGTCAAGCAAACATAACAGAGTGCTTTACTCTATTCTTAAAAAAAAACTAAACAAAAATAACTGGGCATCGATGCGTAATTCAAAGCTGAAGTAATCGTGCAGACCATGCTGCAGGTATTTCTCTGCATCGGAGCCTAGCAAATAGATCAGAGCGGGAAAAACGGATACGATTTTTGCGACCTCGCCGAGTAAACTTCAATCCTACAGAAATATTTGTGATCTACTCCAAACACTTCTCGGAGGACTGTTTCGAGAGAAGTGTGTACTTTGAAGGTTCTAGGCGAAGAATTCTGTCGGGTTCAGTGCTTACCATTCAAGAAGAGAAGGGAAATGAAAAACCATTCTCAGTGCGATCTCGACGCCGGAAAGCGAAGTCTACGAACCTCCACGGATTTTATTACCTTTACATATGAGCTAATCAATATCCACCTTTAACAACTCTCTGGCAGAATACCTTACACAAAGGAAATTACTCGGTGAACACTGTAAATAAGAACGATAAAATAGCCGAATTGAGGATTGAGATGTCTGACCTCAAAGAGTTCACTTTTATACAAAAGAGATGAAAATATAATTGTGTGCTCTTATTCTAAAAAAAAGTTGGCTTTAATATCAGTGAAAGCAGAACAAACAGCTTACGACACAGCGTAAAAACACTAGTACTTAAAAAATGTAGGCTTGCAGCCAAAAAAACCGAGAAAATGAAAATTTTTTTAAAAACCTGTCAAACTATCAACCATCTGACAGCCAAGCCAGCGTGGTATCAAAGGGTCTCAAATTCATCCCAACGCCCGTGACAAACGAATTTAAAATCAGGCCAACTTTTGCGAGATTTATTCGCAAGACGAATGCGCCTCCGTCACACCTTTTACGGACAAAACAAAGAACTACTTCTGTTTCATATCAAACTGAATGCCACCGGTTCAGTCTTCTATCGCCCTTCAGAGCTACTTGTAAATTGTCATAACGCTACTTGCAGACTACATCAAAGCCAAAAAATACTTTGTAACGGAACGAAATCACGGCTGTAAAATAGTTGAAACAAAGTCTGCTTTAAACCTCACCGAAGCAACACAACAATGGTCATCATGAATAAGACAGAAAAAACAAAAGAGGCCACTCAACAACAGAGTTCACTTCAAATCTCTCAAAGCACCGATAGTAAAAAACACGTAGGAAATGGTTAATGAGATCATTGACCAAATGCATCGGGGAAAACACAGTGAGATGGCTTAGAAATGGCTTTCACAAACACCCAATAACCGCCTTCGGATACACAATTAGCCATTGCCGAAGACTATTTTTACTAATCACCCGATCATTTCTTACAAAAAAGGAAATTCGCTTACGACATGCAAAAATTAAGTTCGAAGGCAATAAAGCGATGCGACCACAAAAGCCACATGGGGAGTCCGTGCCGTTCTGTGTTTATCTTTATTCGCATGGCAAAAATTCATCGTTTGTCGGCGCAAAACTATCCGTAGAAGCTTCAGATGATTTCTGGGACAATGCATCGTCAGAAAAAGTTGACATTTCCCGACTGACAACGAAACAGTTCTCAAAAAAGTAACATGTGTGATTCTCTGTGCAGCGAACAAAGAAAGTTGTGGCAAAGCAAAGCGTAAGTTTGTTGAGCCTTTGACGTCATGATGACATTTTGCGGGCTCAGCTGGAACATGTTTTCAGCAATGTCGGACGATTTTTGGACGACTTTGAAGCGGTAAAAATTGGTCATCGAAGGTTTGTTTTGAGTTTTTAATGGCAAAAGGGGTCTTATATTGACCCAATTCAACAGATGATGTTATATGAAATAAGCTGTAGATTGGATGTAAAATGCAAAAAATTCGAGTTTTCGTGTGAAGATGTACATTTTCGAATAACTGACGGCATCGTCAAATTAGCTCATTTTATCCAACTTTAAAATTTGATTAAATTGCACTGAATCAATTCCCAAAAAGTCCTTTGGAGATCGAAAAGAACCACACTTTGCCTTGCAAAAGCCAAATTTTGAGTCGACTATATTGTATAGCACATAGTTAAATAACAGGTTACTTTTGACCTATTTTTAATCTTGTTAGAAGAAGGTCGGATAAATTCAATTACGTTGTGTAAATAAATGATCAAGAATTGCTCAAATTGCTGTCAGCATATGTAATGATGTTGTTTTTCAATATTTGGTAGTTTTTATCGGTCCGAGTGTTTTCAATTCGTGGCGTGACGCTCCGAGATTTGTCTGAAATTTTGAGCTTCAAAAGTGGCATTTGCTCGAAATTCAGTTATTATCGATTTTCTCGAAAATCAATCGATATTCAGCCAAACGAAATATGCAGTGCTTTGTTTCACCATAACGCCTACCTAACTTGAGAATGAGCCGAATCGATTTTTTGGCTGTTGCCACCAAATGTATGACCATTGGTAACATTCGCTCTTAAGGACAATTTTATCACTAGTGATGAAAACGTGACAAAACACTAGTTATTTTCAAACGGTGTTTCCTTGAGTTTCAAAGTCATCCACCTGACCCGAATGGAGCGCTCTTGTTGGCTTATAGCGTCATGAAGTATTAATGAGTTTGAGAAGTTTACTTCTTGTCCCTTCAATTCACTTCGAATATTCATTAAAAAAAAAAAGAACCTATTATTGCATTACAATATCCTCTACTAAAGCTCTTTTTTTTTTTTTCGCTAGTTGAGGATTGAGCGCTAAGAGCTAGTGCTTTGACTTTTATACCACAAATTTGCAAGAAGCGATAAATTAATGACTATTGCATCGTACGCATTTCCGATTTATTGCATTGCGTTTGGATATTAATACTTTTCTATGGTTCGCTTGATATTTTATTTAATAAGCTGACAATACACTTTGTGAGCAAGATAACTTAGAACGTAAAAACTTATTGAAGAAAACTAGTATGGGTCTACGGGGTCCGAAGTTCTACTCCAGCCAGTTTTCTTTTATAAATTTCCGTTAAAAAATTTTCTTTGAAAGCGCATATAGCGAGCTAGGAGTGCAAGAGTGCATGTGAACTATCAATCCCCTTTACCTGACTTTTTCACTTACAGATATTCTAATTCGGCGTTGTTATTGAATATGTCTTTTGGCAAGTCCTTCAACTGGTTGTTGTCCAATAGCCTGTCAACACACGACGACAGTTAGTATAAGTTAGGATAGGTCCTAAAGCATAACCGCTAACAGACTGAATCCGTTTAAGTTTCGATGTTTTCTTTTCGGTGTTCCATATAAATGCCTAAAAAAGGTTAACGAGGTACCCAGCAATACATGTAAGGGGTAAATGTGGTGTAGCCCTCATAAAAGGCCAGATGACATTGATTGCAGGGGATGCTAAGGGTTGGTTACCGAAAAATCCTGAGAGTGGGAAAATTTGAAATGATATTACAAAATGTCTCAGTAGTTTCATTTAAAATTATATACAGTGTGTTTATTTGAGCAGGCGCAAATGAACACGCTATGTTCCAGCTTATATTGCCATGTAGGCGTGTTCATGACACCAAATCAATAATCTTAAAAGATAATTTGTTTAAGAGTTTTAAAGTGATGGTCACAATAGAACCGGCATGTTCAGGTTTGTCTTCTGATCAGGTTTTATGAATGATACTTTGCTTGTATTATGGTTAGTGATATATGATCTGTGACTGCGAACTCTTACGCGGTGGACGGGTGAGGACGCAAGAAAGTTATGACACATTATTTTTTCTTTGTGAGGAAGTTGTCCACAAGAGAATGAAGAGAGCCGCTGGGTGTTTACAGCATTGCAAAGTCTCTGTAAGAGTACATCGAGTGCCTTGTATCGAGATTTCAAGAGATCTTGGTCCCTTGATCACAACTTCATCATGCAAATAAAAGTTTTGGCCGGCAAATCAGTATAAGTGCATGCAAATAAGTATATTTCAGCGGTTATGTTCATTGATTCAAGCAAGGATTTTGTTTTACCTGCTTTTGTGGAAAGTTACTGACATTTTCTCTGTTATGCAAATCTTTGTCTTCACTCTTCACTAAAGTTTTTACAGTACGTCTGTATTCTGCAAGTTTGCGATTCATCCACTAAGATTTTGTTTTATTGCAAAAGGCATTTTATCAGGTTTGAATATTCAAACCTAATAAAATTATCTTATTGTTGTAACTTCTGGGATATTTCGTGTCCATATAACTGCTTAAAAGCGTTGCATAACTAGTATTTATATTATTTGAAATAAGCTGTGATATTATCGTATAATTTGATATTGCAGCCTTCCTTCAAAAGTGATGCGAACAGCCTCTGCCAATAGGGGATTACGATTTTTCTGGAGAGGAATGCAAGACAGCTCTATTGAGAGCTTCGAGAAAAGGATATCGTTTCTTAGTTCTACTTCCAAAACAAAAGCGAGGGTTTCATCAGGTTTCCAAACGCGAGAAAACATTTGAAACTACGAGGCCGCAGTCTGAGTGGTTTTATCGTTTTCGAGCGTTTGGAAACATGGTGAAACCCGAAGCACGAGTTTTTGTAATGACTTCGTCAAAGAAACAATATAAAATTATACAATGTTGTATTTTTCCCATCTTTCTTTAAAAGTCCTTTTATGTGTGATTTGTTGTATTCAGCCGGCATTCATTGTATTAGTGAGCTTTTGCTTTTAATTATCTAATAGTTTAGCGTTGCACCAAATTTCTATTTCAAAAGCGTTGTGAACTTGAAGTCTTTTACACACTGTTTTTACCATGGCCGAAGCAAGGTTTCGCTTCCCGAAAACAATCGAGGAAGAAGAACTTTGTGTAGAGAGAGCAATACCGAAGTCTATCAGATATAAAAATAAGTGGGCAGTGGGCATTTTTGAGGATTGGCAACGAGTGCAAAGTGTCAAGTTTCCAATAGTCCAAAGGTTGATGGGGTTTTTAAAGAGTATGAAGCTGTTTGAGTTATCTATGAATATGCACATTAAGAACAAATTTATCAATAGTGATGAAAATGTGATGAAACACTAGTTATTTTCAACTGGTGTCTCCTTGAGTTTCAAAGTCATCCACCTGACCTGAATGGGGCGCTCTGGTTGGCTTATGACGTCATTAATTATTAATGAGTTTGAGAAGTTTACTTCTTGTCCTTTCAATTCACTTCGAAAAATCAGTAAAAAAAGAACCGATTTTCTGCATGACAATATCCTCTCCTGAAGCCCTTTTTTTCCGCGAGTTGAGGATTATGAGTGCTAAGAGCTAGTGCTTTGACTTTTATACCACAAATTTACTTAAAGGGATAAATTAATTAGTGCTGCACTGTACTCATTTTCGATTTATTGCACTGCGTTTGGAGATCAATGCATTTCTATGGTTCGCTTGATTTTTTTTTTAAAAAGCAGACAATACAAGTTTTGAGCGAGGAAACTTATCATGGAAAAAATTATTCAAGAAACCTATGATGGGTCTACGGAATCCAAAATTCTCTCCAGCAAGTTTTCTTTCATAATTTTTCTTTAAAACCTTTTTTTTATGTTAAATATAGCGAGCTAGGAATCCAAGAGTGCATGTGAACTATCAATCCCCTTCACCTGCCTTCCATAACATTTGCATTGGAAAATTTCAACCTCGTGGCTGTTTTTATTCGGTGATAGTACATCGTTGCTCTGATCTGAAATATTCTCACCAGTGCGAGATGGATTTCACGCGTTCCTTACACAAGTAAGACAAGTTCCTTATTTACAGCCATCTCAGCAGGATATTGTTAATGAAAATGCCTGATGGTATTTTCTTTAACTGATCGATTAATAATTCAATTTCATTTCCTTTTTGGGAACTTACGAAATAGCTCTACGAAAATTTAAAGCCGGACACTTTTGGACTTTTAAATTTCGCCGTTTGTTGTAAATATTAGGGTTTCGAATGTCTAGGGCTCATTCTAGAAAACTCTCCTTGAGTACTGGCTGTTCTTTTCATTCATTTGCATTCTTTAGATCTGTTGTGGCTCTGTTCTTATAGGATTCGACATTTGGGTGGCAGACCCTGACATCAGGGAATGCCGATCGTTGCTGTTCGCAGAATCCACAGGCGTGAAGGTTCAATCTTGCGCCTTTTGCTTTGTCAGCTCCTCTTTTCAGCTGTTCACCACTGATGTTTTGAACTACAGGATCAACTTCAACATATCGCCTTATACCGTACTCAATAGTTCAGGTGTCAGATCACTCGGACCATTATGTCTTTGTATAAAAAAATTTTTCTCGTTTCCAAATTATAGCGTGGACTAGCTTAAAAATCTCCCCACATACACCACCTGAGGGGAACATTTTCATAGTTTGTCAGCATCAACAAATTCCTGTTTATTTAGGTTGAAGCCCAATTCTCGGGAGGAACTACTGTCAGCCACACTACTGACCCTTCCTCAGCTGTCATGTCCAGCGCTCGAATCGCACAGAATGCCGCGATACATCCGGGAACTTTTTAAGTCCATCGGTGGTTAATTTGAAAAGTCCTCCAAGCAATAAGTGCGGAACAATATGGAAAGTAGCTAATAGCTACGGAAAACTATTCACTGTAGCTATTTGGCAGCATATGGATTTTGTAGAAGTGGGTTTAATAAACAAATTTGTATTAAAACTTGTCTTCGCGAATCTGCTTTGAAAAATAGCACTTGTAGATGCTCTTCAGTGTAAAAGCTCATCTTTAGGTTAATTAATCTGATGAACTCTTCGATTCGCAAAACCTCACAGTCAGCATATGGAGAGGTTACTCCTATGTTTCATGAAAATTGCTATTCCGCCCGTTGATAAACTGGGCACTGTAAATACATGTCGCGGAAGAGTACCATTTTGGGCGGACTCGGATCGCAAGGATGTCCCTATCTAGCTGATTACACCTGTGTTCCGTAATCACAGGAATAAGTACCTGAGATATTGCATCCTCCAGTGGCTCTAGTAGATCCTGACTGTCGGGCAGTATTACTAGGAAGTAAGTCACCCATGTGGAAGCAGCATAGCGTGCCTCTGGCTGTATCTGAGGGAACTCTGCTAATCGAGCTACTTTTCTGACCCATTCATAGACTTTTACACTGACGTATTCCTCTAGACACTCTCGTGAGCCTATCGCCGCGCCCAAATGTTTTTTCCCTTCCTTTTTTATGTTAATGTTCATTTCCTTGAATACTCTCACATTTCCATTCTTGTGTGGCTTTGCGACAGTCCAGCAATTCTTACCGTTTGGAATGTAGCCAAAATCTAAACCCAGGGTTCTCAGGTGCCCCACTATCTCTTGATTTCTGTAGTAGAGCCTGCCCCACCTGCATAAGCGAACCAGCATTGCTTTGCTGTGGACGCCACATGTAGACTCGTGTTCAGAGGCTGGATGCTAAGAGCATAAAGAGTTATAACGATCGGATCTACGGTCCCTTCTGATGACAGGATCTCTTTGCCGTCCGTGATAAGTTAATAGTAGTTACAATGTTTACTTACTTTTTTGATTGGCTTTGTAACTGGTCCTTTAAGAATCATTACGCGCATATAAAATCTGACCTCGCCTCTTTTTAAAGTAGTTGTGCTGTTGATTGCGAGTGGCCTTGTCAACGCCGTACTAAATATGAACGAATAGCTAAATAGTACTGAACTAACTAAAGATTGCATGACATTTTGATATCCTTGTTTTGCAAGTTAAACACCCTAAGTGTTAGGAGCGAGCCTTTTTTACTTCCGCACCACAAAGATATAACAATAGTTAAATTAAGGAGTACTCCGCTGTTTATTGACTTGACCCTGTTTCGATTTGTTGTATGGAGTTTAAAGCTCGACCCTGTGAAATGTCGCTTCATTGTATGAATTACTTTCTCTGGTCTTTCCTGGATTTTGTTCTCAACGAGCTATGACAGTTTTTGACCAAGGAAGTTTAACATGGGAAAATTTGTAAAAGGCAAGGTTTAGAAGCATAGTATTTGAAAAGGAGAGTACCAAAAAAACAAAACACTATGAAAGGCAATTCTGGTCCATTAAAAGTTCACGGACAAATCTCCTTCACAAGTATTCTTTGATAATGTCCATAGCGAGCAAAATTGAAAGATATATTTGTATATATAAGAATGAAATGGAATGTTCAGCAGAAGTGAGGAGAGGGATGAAGGTTAGGGGTAGGAGGGTGGGGTCCACAGGGGGCATGTGTCACTTTACCTTCCTTCCACCCCCCCCCCCCCCCCCTTCCCCCTTCCCCTTGCTTCCACCATTGTACTTGCAGGAGAAAAATAAAATCCCTGTCCACTTAAAGAACATTCCTACTTCGTAGCTGAATTTTATTTTGGGCTAAGATATTGCTGCTCGTATTTATTGGTATTTTTACCAATGCGCGATGGATTTGACGCGTTTCTTTCACAAAAAAGACAGACTTTAAACTTACAGCCCTCTCAGCTGGGTATTGTTACTGAAAATGCCTGGTGGTAATTTCTTCAACTGGTTATTGGTCAAAAACCTACCAAAAGTAATATAAAGGAGTGTTAATTCAATTGTGCTTGCCAATATAGTGCAGGAACTGTGGTTGCTCGAAAATGTTGAGTGTCTGATGTCTTCTTTTTTAAAAACCTAAGATAACATACCCGGTTTTTTGTGTATCTGTGTGTGTATGTGTAAAAGACTGAAAACAACTGGATGCCCTACACATGCCTATTCTCGCTTCTCCCACTACCCATCGTTGTAATACATAGGGCTTGCTCATTATAAGTCAGGTGACATTGATTGCAGAGAGGGGAAGGGTAAAGTACGAAGACACAAAATGTCTCAATAGTTTTGTTTAAGATATATATACGATGAATATATGAAGTTCATATATTTTGAACTGCGGTTATAGATACGTATGATGCACGATCCTCGCAGTAGACAGCACTATTTATGCAGTAGCGAAAATCAGACCTGATTAGAGCTCATTAGATATTAGACCTGATTAGATACTAGGTCTGATCTTCGCTTTTGCATAAATAGCGCTCTCTACCGTGAGGATCGTGCATGATACGTAAGTTTTGTTTAAGTTCACCAATACAGTCTCTTCATTTGTACAAGCACAAATAGTCGCGCCATGTTTAAACTTCGCTGAGCAATATCCGCTCGTCAAATATTTATTATTCCTAAAGAAATTCGTTGAAGGCTTAGAAATTACAGAAATCCGAAATGTTAGTCTTGTGTTCAAGCGAAAAGAAGCAGAGTGAGTACCGTTATCACGAAGAGAGAGCATCGTATCGAAGAGGATCTTACTTGAGGGGTTAATAATCCTTGGGGACATATGAAATAGCTCTTTAAAAGTTTAAAGAGCATTTCTGGACTCAAAATCGAGTGCTTCCACTTTCCTCCACAGCCTTTACTCGTCCATCATTACTGACATCTCGCAGAGGGGTGATTTCTTAATTATAGTTGTTTCTTTCATTTGCGCATAGAACGTTCTCTCTTCGTCCTTCTCTGTATGAGGTTGCATTTTATCCTTTCTTGCCTTTTGAAAATCTTACTACTGTCAACCGATAACTCGAATCTTCAAGGGACATTGAAAAAGGTTCGAGTTATTAAGAGTTGAAAGAAAAGGACTAGAACTAAAGGAAACGTTGATTCCTGTTTTACTATTCATGCAGTATACTTAAAGCACTAAAATTTCGTTTCGCGAAGGACGCAAAGCCCAAAATCCGAAACTACTGTATGGAAAACCGCCGAAGAGGATTTTTTAGTATACCTCCGTTACGCCAATTTACCATATTCTAAGGGCATCACAACACGCATAACTTTCAGCGGTATTACACTGACGGGTCTATGGAAAATACTAACGAGATTCGCTCGAAAATCGCTGCTCTGATCTGCTGATATTCCCGCCTACTCGGGATGTATTCAATGCGTTATTTATTTAAAAAGGGCAGGACCCAACTTACAAGTCAGCCAGCTGGTTGTTGTTACTGAAAATGCCTGATGGTAATTTCTTCAATTTATTGTTGTCCAACCACCCACCAAAGATGATTAAGAGTGATTTTAATTACACTGGATTCGAAAATAAACTATGGGAGATTGTCATTTTCAAAAGTGTTGTACTTTTTTATATATCACACAAAGTCCTGAAACATACACTCTAACAAAATTGATTTCGTATGTGATCTGATAATTTCTTTTTGGTGTTCCGTATTAACGCTTGAAAACAGTTTATGAGGTACCCAATAATAAACGTAAAGGGTAAAATTATATTTTGTCATGTAGACAAAGTATCACATGTAAATGACAACATCGCAAAACCGTTTCCGGCCGAGGTGAAACAATGGCACAGATAAAGGAAACCACAGCAACCAACGGCCCCGAAGGAACTGTGTCTCATAAAACTCAAGTCTCAATTAAACTTCTCGAAGAAGGAATGCGTCGCCTGCACAACAGCATAGCTTCAATTAACAACGATCATCTCCAAGATATTGAGTTGAGCACATTACTCACAAGAGTTGTGGAGAATCTACATGCAGTTTCACATTTTAAGCACGAGACCCTCACCGCATTACAGTATTGCCAAGACTTTGGATCAGTTACCAAGGAGTCGTTAAAGAGAGTAACGAAATGGTCAGCCGAGTATTTTACTAATAAAAAATCCTACTATCCTGTCCCTCAGACCAGCACGAAGTTTGCAAATGTAAACTTTATGCAACCTCTACCTTCAGTAGAGATCGACCCCGAGATTGAAAGTGCTATGAAATAATTTGTGGAAAAGTATCGTCCCTTAAGGCAAAGGACAGTTCGGGAGGTAACTACCAAGGACAGGGCAGGGGCTTTACCACCGGCCGTCTATACGAAGCAACAAGATTCCATCAAAGTGGACTTGTTGGCGGGACTAGGTAACGATTTTAACTCGGGAGATCAGTCTGTAAGGTTCAGAAGCGACAAAGGAGCTGTTCAAGCTACTTCGGAAGGTGGGAATGTGACAGATATCACATTTGTTGACGACTGTATTGTTGAAGTAGCAGTTGCTGAGGTGCGAATACATGCAGACGAATATGACACGGACTTAGAAAACGACTCCTCTGACCAAGAGGATGAAGATATTACCCCAATTACGGTTTCTAGATCTGGGCGGCCAGTTCGCGCCTATTTTCGCCTGGATCTTTAAGGCACGCTTTCTCTAACCTGGTTGAAAAGTAGACAAAAGAACGTTCTTTTCCGATCATTTCATCGGAGCCAACCGCGATCGAAGCGTTGTAAAACAAAACATAAATCAAATATATTGTGCTAGAAGACTTTTCACATGTTTGTTTTCTTTCTGATGATCTTCTTTCCAACATTTTGACCCGTTAAGTGGTTGCAAAAGAATGTTGCGCACTTTCTGTTGCACAGAAGTTTGTGTTCACAAGAGTCGTAACTGACTTAAACAATGACTGGGTCACCACTACGCTAACCCTGCTCCATGTGAACGTTGACTACCAAAATCGCATGTCCATTAGACTTTGATCAGTCCTTTTTCGAAGCGAAGACCAAGACGAAGTTGTGTTTACGAAGTCAGTTGGCTTACTATACGAGGTCATATTTGTTTTATATTAGGACGAATCAGTGGAGCGAATCAACTGAACAAATCAATTGCAATACAAGCCTTGAAATTTACGACACCAATATCGCAAAGGTCATGGGTGCTGATCCCGTTTAGGCCTGAATTTTTTTTCAGGCTTTAACATCCCAACTACTTAAGTTGTGTGTATAACTGCAATAATCAATCGCGTTCATAGAAGCAATGTCAGTTTGTGGAGCTCCTTTAATTTATTCTACTTGATGTTGTACGCTGGTTTGCAGTTGCAGCTTTTCAGCTCCACCAAGGGGAAGGAAGAGATACCTCGCGGCTTGTGGCCGTGCTTTCAATAAAAACGAACTGGAAACCTTAATGACGGGAGGATGCCAAACGGTGGCATATTGTGTCTTAAAAAAGAAGAGTATGTCAATCTGAGTTTCCTCTTTCATGAAACGATTCCCAACTATTTATTAATTTTCTTTTTGTAATCTTTTTTTTTTTTTCTTTTTCGGCATTTTATATAACATTACTCTACTTGCAATACACTACAGGACTCAGTTATAATACGTTGCTTACAATAGTTTACCGAGAACACACCGCTAACACATTATAGTTTACAACAGACTTGATTACAGTAGATGACTTACTCTCGATTATTTCCACTACCTACACAATACTCTACATTAACATTACTTCCCGGCTTAGCATTGAGGATGGTGAATACAAAAGAGAGAGTTTAGCTCGCAATTAACAGGAAAGCATCAGGGTCAGGAGATGTGAAATGTAACATTTTCATTCTTTCCGATGCTCAGCTCAACCGATCAAAAAGAGCTTCAAAAAGCTCAACATTATCGAAAAGAGCTTCAAGAACTTCAAACCCCATGAGACATGCTTGTGTGCGGAAAGGCTTTGAATTTCGCTAGTGATGTTGTGAAATTCAGGCGTGATGAGACAAATGTGTGATGTTGAACTTTACAAAGTGCGCTTGTGAAGTTAAAAGTGAGCCAGAACGGCACCTTAAAACCAAGGTTTTCTTCAAGACAACCTAGATTTCAAAGCAGTCCTCATGAATTGCCTTTTAAATCAAGGTTGTCTAAAAATGAGCCGGAACTGTACTTCGAAATGAAGGTTGATTTAAAGAAAACCTTGCTGTGAAGGTTGTCTTCATGAGTTCCCTCTAAGGTTGTCTCAAAAATAAGCCAGAATCCTCATTATATAACTACTTAGTTATTATAGAAAAGCTTTTCAATGCAAAATTTAGAAATTTACTGATTGAAAAGGTAACCATTAGAGGAAACTTGGAAGGTACTAGGAAAAAAAATTTATAACGGCTTTTAAATTGCTGCTTAGATCTGATTATACTCTCACTAAAGCTTGGTACACACGTGTGATGCAGATGAAAAGAAAGGATTAACCGGAGTGTGAAATACCCCAACACAAATGCAAGCGAAAGCCCATCGGATTAAAAAATTTTTCGTTTTCTTAAGCTTGCGTCTGCGTTTGAATTTGATACCCACACGTGAGAGCCGGGAAAATGCAAATGCAAACGCGAGGCCAAAACCACAGGTCTGGTCGGTTCCACAGATGTTCCACGCTGCCACGGCACAGTCAAAACAAGATGGCTTCAGTCTCTTCCATCATTTCGGAAGGAGAACTGGCGGAGAGTGTGAGGAGATTTCCGGAATATTTCGACAAACGTCTTCCAGAATTTAAAGAGAGATCATAGGAAAGTTTTTCTTGGAAATATTTGGCCAAAGAAGTGGGCCAAAAAGACGGTATGTTTTGCGAAAGAATGTAACACAAACAGCGAATGCCTGAATGCAGTACGTAATGAAATGACTCTCGAGCAATCCAGTAAACAGTCCACGCACACATTTTTTTCCTTAGAGCTTTGTAAACGAAAACGAATGATAAAACATATTGCTGCTGCAAAAGCTTAATCATTTTGCGCCATCTTGGAAAAATACTTCCACTGCGCTTGCGTATTTTATTTTCCTTGTGTTCATGTTGCACGCGTGAACTCCCTATATTTGCATTTGCGTTTGAGTTTTTATACCAGGATTTTAAGGCGTTCACGACTTAGTTAGGACAGGCTCCAAACTTACAGGTAAGTCAGCTAGGTGTTATTGAAAATGCCCGATGTCAGTTTCTCCAATTGATTACTTTGTAAATACCAAACAAAAATTATTTAAATACGAAGGAGCGCTATATAAGGAAGTCTTCCCTGGGAAGACGTAGGCTCATTTGTCACTCACCGATGACGTGTGCGGGTCAAATTTAAATGCTGGTAGACGAGCAAAAGGAGCTAATGAGATATCTATTGTTTACTTCCACCAGCATGGTAGCACGAGGTAACGTGCGAACCACCTACTTCGATCTCAAATTCACCGCCACGAATAAAGACAGTTTTCATTGGAGAAAGGAAATACAAATCTCAAAAACTCTTGTATTGAAGACATTAAGCAATTTTGAGGAATGCGCCCGATGTTCACTGCTTTGGAGTAACTGTAACTCAAGCTGACTTGACTCTAAGAGTTCTACATCACACGACGGTTGATTGACAAATGGTCCAGTGGAACCTAAGGCTCCTTTTACAGCGCGCCTTCGTGTTTAAGGTGGTTTTGAAATTATTTTATTTCGTGAAGAAAGTTTCAGAGATTCCAAAGCTAAAAAAACTTGCCCTTTTTCTCATATTCGGATTTAAGGGTTTAAGATTTACTCGCCACAATTAACACTCTCTGAGAACCGACGTTCTCTTTGGGATTAAAAAAGAAAGGCCTTAAATAAACAAAGTGGTATAACAAGCTACAATCTGAGACAAAACTACTGTGTAGTTAAAACATTTTTATGTGGGTGTATTATATATATATATATATATATATATATATATATATATATATATATTATATCAATTTTTAGACCTGGAAACAACTGGATGATTTAACCATGCCGTTCCTCCCTCCCTCTCATTGCACGGTGTGACTCGTGAAGCAATACATTTTGTCATGCAGTAGCGACCTCATAATGACAGGGCGATACCGACAGTGGGAGGGAGGGAGGGAGGGTAAGTTATCAAGAAAGATTAGTAAAGGAACATTTTGGAATAATTGCACAAAATCTCTCAATTATTTTGTTTGAGATTTTTTTTCTAAAAAGCTGCAAAATCGTTCGAACCGGCATAGATGTTGAAAGCATGAAGAAACGCTGTGGTGCTTGAGGTGCTTGTCGTGAGTTCCGTTATGGAACACTCAGGTCAACTCTCTCACTCAATCAATTCAAGTCAGTAAAGGTTGTTCTGAAATTTCTCGTGCATTGATACTGTATCATTGGCACTTAAAGAGAAATTCACTCATTGGTAACTGTGGGCGAATCTTATCACGCAAGCCATAGGTCTTCACTCTTCAGTAAATATTTTCCTGTTGAATATGATGCCTCAGTTGTTGCATTTAAGTTGTTTTGTTTGTTCATTAAATCTCCAGCTCTACTTTTACTTTTCGACTTGACACCAAGTGATATTACTCATTACGATTACCTATTACGATTACTTATTACTTATTACGATTCATGTCCACAATTACACATCAAGAAGAAAAATGAATCTTGACTTACAGCATTTTCAACTGGGTATAGGCACTGAAAATGGCTTGGGGAAGGTCCCTCAGCTTGTTGTTGCCTAGGTTCCTGTTAAGAATCCGTTAGAAATGTGTATATATAGTACATGCTCAATAGAAAGAGGAGAATGACTCCTGAACGTTAAAGCTTTTTATTACCACAATAGATTAATAAACATCTGGACATGAGCACGATTGCGGTGACGAGTTTGCAACATCTGTATTTTTATTATTATTATTATTATTATTATTATTATCATTATTATTGATTTTCGCTGAACGCTGCGACTGGCGTATAAAATCGGCGTATAAAATCACCGATATCTCACATACCAGATCTTGATGATTTTATTCGGCGATCGTGGCGATCAAATACGCTGTGATCGGCGAATAAAATCGCCAGATGTATCGACAGCTTTCGGCAGACAATTTTAACTAGACTTAGATTTTTTTATCATTCAAATTTATTTCGGTGACTTAAAATAGGTTGCTTTTAGTTTTATACGTTTGTGGTGCAATGCTTGTTTCAAATTGAGTGTTACAACTTCAGGACAAAATAAGTGCTTCTTTCCAGAGTTTAACAAAGTTTGTCCTGTTTGAGTAACTCAGTGTAGCAAACCCCTCAGTTTTCTTCTTGTTATTACAGCTGTACCATTTATAAGGGAGCATCAAGTCAATTGACTAAATCCTAAATGTAAGATTTATTCTTGCGCTAATCTCTCTTGAATTATAAAGGATTCCTTTGAGTATAGAGCCTTTTGGGGGAGGCATTCCTTTAGATCAATCTATTACTGCCACGGGCGACTAATTCTAGATAGCATAATTTTTAACACGGCGAAACGACACGACACGGCGAAACAACACGGTTAAAATTGCAAATAGAACCGTGAACGAAAACCTATTACAACATAGACTAAACTAAATACAAAAGGAAAGCTACAACGGAAACAACGATGAAAACTACATAATAAAAAACTTACATTTGTTGCGATGTTGCTAGCCGTCTGCCTAGTGGTGAACGAGCTGCACGAAGCGAAAGCCAAAATATACGAAGCTACATTGCACCGAGCAAAAACTACACTGGGATAAACTGCACAAACTACGATGAAAAATACAGTGTAAACAAAGGCTACGTTACGTAACGTTACATAATGACACAAAGAGAGCGCACACAAAACTTTACTACAATTAGCACTACTGCACAAGAAACAAGAAAACAAAAATTAATGCGTAGCGATCTATACCGGCCCCTAAGTGTTGAGCCACGGGTGAAGCACTAACAAATACAATAGTGCGAGGGCGTTATTTTATCATGAATTATTCGGAAACAAGTTTAACACTCGAACAACAACAAACATATGAAACATATGAGTGAACTGCGGTTATGAGACGTATATAAGAACGATCCTTCGCAGTAAAGCACTATTTGAGCAATAGTGGAAATCAGACCTGAAAAAAATTTCAGGCCTGTACGGGATTCGAACCACTGACCTCTGCGATACTAGTGCAGCGCTCTACCAATTGAGCTAACAAGCCAACTGGGAGCAGGCCATCAAATTAATTCGATATAAACCCGTAGATGATAAATCGAACAACAACAAACATATGAAACATATGAGTGAACTGCGGTTATGAGACGTATATAAGAACGATCCTTCGCAGTAAAGTTTTACTGCGAAGGATCGTTCTTATATACGTCTCATAACCGCAGTTCACTCATATGTTTCATATGTTTGTTGTTGTTCGATTTATCATCTACGGGTTTATATCGAATTAATTTGATGGCCTGCTCCCAGTTGGCTTGTTAGCTCAATTGGTAGAGCGCTGCACTAGTATCGCAGAGGTCAGTGGTTCGAATCCCGTACAGGCCTGAAATTTTTTTCAGGTCTGATTTCCACTATTGCTCAAATAGTGCTTTACTGCGAAGGATCGTTCTTATATACGTAAGTTTAACACTGTTCTGTTTGATCTGGCGACTGTCTGGAAATACTACTACCACAAACTTAATGTTCAGTTTCTTCAGAATCCTGACGTTCAATTATGAGACACAGCTTGTCGATAGGTCTTTCAAGAGTTCCGGATTTAACCTTGACTTTGGCAAGATGCACCAGGCCTTTCTTGTGATGGAAAACTTGAACCACTTTAGAGGCCACGAATTGCGATGAGAATTTTCTAAAGAAAGGAGCACAACATCTCCAACTGCTATGTTTCTTCTCGGACGCAGCCACTTCTGCCTGCTTAGTAAAAGAGGAAGATACTCTTTCGACCATCTTCTCAAAAAGATATCTGCAAGGTACTGAATCTGTTTCGACCTTCGACGGGACAACAGATCTTCTTTACAGAACAAACCTGGGGATACTGGAGGCTCGGAGCGCAGCGGGTCACTGGAAACTGTTGTAATTGGACGACTATTCATAATGCTTTCAACTTCGCACATCAAGGTCGCGAGACTCTCATCGTCAGTGATTTGCTCTCGGAGGAGGGCTTGCAGAGTTTTTCGCGTGGTGCGAATGCAGCGCTCCCATACACCGCCAAAATGTGAGCCATGAGGGGGGTTGAAAGATCACTCAATATTCTTCTGCAATAACTGCCAGTGAATCTTCTCCTGGTTCCAAGCCTTGAAAGATTCGCGGAGCTCTTTATCGCCACTGGTGAAGTTCGTTCCGTTGTCTCAACGGATCTTCCGGATCTGACCTCTCCTTGCTGTGAACCGTCTTATGCCCAGCAAAAAGGAGTCCGTATCCAGGCTGTGCGTAACTTCAATATGCATGGCTCGAATCGCGAGACAAGTGAAAATGACCTCGTATCTCTTAACCAGGCTTCGTCCGCGCCGTACTATAAAAGGGCCAAAGTAATCGACACCGACGGATGTAAAACGTGGCTGGTCCATGGTGAGACGGTCCTCTGGAAGATTGGTCATCTTCTGCTCCCACTCACGGTCTTGGCGCCGCCGGCAACGTACACACCTTGAAAACACCGTTTTGACAGTGGATCCTTCCTTGACAATCCACAATCGTTCACGTAGTAGGCTAGTTACGTGTTCTTTTCCGGAGTGCCCGGAGATATGATGTAAGTGCTTCACTACCAGGTTGGATTCGTGATCGTTCTTTGGTAGAATGATCTGGTGCTTGGCATCAAATAGTATTGAGGCTAGGCTTAGTCTCCCAGCAACGCGCAGTAAGCCATCGGTCAAAAATGGGTCTATTCGGCGAAGGTTGTTGCTCTTCTTGATGCGCGATAAACCTTCATTCGCAGATCTGGTGAGCGAGCTTATCTCTTCAGTAAAGTGATGTCGCTGAACACACTTAAAAATCTCCAATTCTTCCTTCTCCATTTCTTCAACGGTAATTGGCCTTTTTTGACGTGGTCGGACTAGACTTCGTTAACTTTTCGCCTTTACTAGCCAACAGCAGACTTTTGCGATAGTGCAGAAACCAAGCGATAGGTTTCTTCAGGCGATACCCGGAGCATGTTCTCCGGAAATACTCTAGCGAAGGACTGAGCCACTAATGTCGCGTTAACCTTGACACTTAACTTTACTTCTGGATCTGAATCCGAAAGGCGTCCCATGGTCTCAGAGTCTGAAGGCCAGAGCTCTTTTGGCATCCATAGAAAATCTGGCCCCTTTATCCAACGCTAAGGATTAGGAAGAGCTTCCGCCGAAAATCCTTTGGAAAGGTTGTCGCTTGGGTTTTGCTGACGGCTCACATGTTCCCACTAAGTGTGGAACCTTTTGTTCTCGTTCTTGATATAGCGTAACACAGACGTACTGTCTGTCCAGAAGGTTGAGTCGTCAGTTAATGGCAAGTCAATCTTTCTCTTCAAAACCTTGTCTAACCGTACAGAAATTGTCGGGGCCGACAGCTCTAAGCGAGGAACTGTGACTTGCCTAAGTGCCACCAGGCGGGAATTCCCTTAGAGTATGGTACAATGAATTCTGCCGCATCTATCTTCCAGTCGTTGATATGACACTGATCCCTAACCAAGTTCGGAGGCATCAGAGAAGGGGTGAAGCTGACTAGACACAATCTCCGTAAAGTCGGCTTGTTTGAGGCAACGATCAATCGTAAACTGCGACAGTTTAGGGACATCTGAAAGCCATCTTTACCAGTGCTCGCGATACTCCCCTGGCACTTCGTCATCCCAGGTTAATTTTATTCGGCATAAATCTTGCAACTACAGGCAATATGCGTCTCCGAACTGGGGAGGGGGGTTGTGCTCGAGGTTAACTTCGCAACCAAACGTGCCATTTTCTATCCTCCACTGAACACCAAGGGTGCGCTCATTTGGCAACTCATCTAGCTTCTTGATTTCTTGGCCGCGCTCCTGCATGGAGATACTTTCCAGAACATCTCGGGTGCTGCTTACCCACTTTGTAAATCAAAAACCATCACGCTTCAGCAAGCTACACGATTCATGAACGTGGGCGATAGCAACTGACTGACTACAATTCTCCAAGGTGTGAGCTGTGTTGCAATATAAGAACGATGGTTCTTCCACTGGACTATGTGTATCACAAGGGGTGGCAGTGTTGGCAGGTGCATTCTGACCTCTGCTTACTTGTGCCGCAAAACTAAGCTCTCCTGGCCTTTTCGTTGCAGATCGTCTCTGTGAACGACGGTGACGCCCATCCAACTTGGGCTTCGAGACCTCGACGATCCTTTCAAAGACAAGATTTGAAGTGAGTAAGTAGACCAGAGAAGTGAGTAAGTAGTCCAGGGGTCAGAGCGCTGGACTCTGGGTCGGACGGCCCGGGTTCAAGTTTTGGCTGGGGCACTACGTTGTGGCCTTTAGCAAGTCGCTTCACTCACATTGCTTCGTCTTCTCGGATAAGACGTAAAGCCGTAGGTCCCGTCTCCTGCAAGGTTTGGGGTAGGAGACGTTAATTTCCCACACACAAGATTACTTACCGGGTGGATGTCCTCTCCTGGGTGGGATGGGTGGGAAGGTGAGATCGCTACATGGACCGAAGCGGCTGCCGGAGGCGCCTGAGAAAATGCTGACGTCCGATCTCAGCCTTACTACATTGAGGCTAAAAAGCCCCATTAGGGAGCTTCAATTAACGTAGCACGAAGATTAGTTTTGATTCTAGCTTCCTGATCCACGAACTTGACAAAATCTCGAAACTTAACGGATCTAGCCTCTTCTTCCATCATGGCATCGACTGCACGACACCATCCTATTCTCATACTGAAAGGTAGCTTTAGGGCCAACCTCCTAATGACATCTGGCTGTTCGAGCTTAGACAGGTGCACGCTCCCCTACATGGGGTTCTTACATCTTGTAAGGAAAAGAGAGAATCTATTCAGTCCGGCCCCATCCTCCGCCCTCACTTCAGGCCAACTTAAAGCTTTGTTTTCATACGCAGCCACGATGCAAAAATCGTCTCCAAATTTCTTCTTTATGAGCCGACGAGCTTCGAGGTATCCTTTATCAGGAGACAGGTACTGGCAGGATTGAAAAAGCTCCTTAACGTCCCCACTGGTAAGCTGTTCGAGGTAGTGTAGCCTCTAACTGCTACTAGATGTCTTGAACTTAATAATGTTTTCGAAAGCTGTAATGAAGGGACCGTACCCTATCAGTTCGCCGTCAAACATAGGTACTCTGGGATGGGGAAGTGAAATTTTCCTCTATTGTGTCACCAGCATCTCCATGATGTTATTTTGTTGTTGCTGCAGTACATTCTGGTGCTGGTGCAGCTCCAACATCTCATTGAACGCTCTTTCGCTTGGTGAAAATTCATTCGAGCGATTCAAATCGGAACGGGCACTCTCAGTGGTAACGGCTGGCGGGCGCTGTTTCCACTCGGATGCTTCCAGGTTCAAGTTGAATGAACTTGCGGGACTGGTAGTGACGGAACCCCGCGCGCGCGGATTTGAGACATGACAGAATTTGGAGCAACTGCCCGCGGCCTAGACTCTACTGCAACTGACTGTGGATTTGGGTTCACTTTAATCTGATTTGTATCAGCTAAACGCGGGTCAGAATACAACGGACCAGGAGGGAACACCCACGGCTTTGGGTCTATTACAGTTGCTAAGGCCTGTTCTCTGGCTTGCGACATGGCAATCTCCGTTTTGCAAACTTAAACTCCTTTCGTCGTGCTTAAGACGTGGCCATCTTTGCTCTCGCCGTCGATAGAGATGAGGCACCGCTCCTATGCGAAACACTGTTTCTGCGTGAACCACTACGACTAGAACCTCGGGATACTCTTGGTGACTCAAAAGCTGACCAATAACCAACCTCACTAACTGAATCTTCTGGGTTAACTTGAACATTCAACCGAAGCACTTCTTTGGCTCTAGAACAAAGTCATCCTTTAGCACAGCTTCGAGATCGAAGGATTCCCGATATCTGGCGATGCAAGTTTCATCATGAATGGACGACAAGTACAGAATGTGTGCCTCTTTAAATTTCTCGAAAGCGACTATAAACTCCGTAAATTTACCCTTCACGCGGTCAATGTTCTGCACGTCTGACAACAAGGCCTTGTCTTTGCTTTTCTTGACGGTCACAGTCGAGAGAAGGCCTGATCTTGAGTTCTAGAGGCAAAGAAGCTTGTCGTGCACCGCGTCTTCAGCAAGTACTGTCATCGTGACTTGAATACATTTGCCGAACAAATTTCTAACGATATTACTGCCACGGACGATTAATTCTAGCTAGCATAATTTTTAACATGGTGAAACGACACGACACGACAAAAAAACACGATTAAAGCTGCAAATAAAACGGCGAACGAAAACCTATTACAATATAAGCTGTACTAAAGACAGAAGGAAAGCTGCAACGAAAACAACGATGAAAACTACCTAATACAATACTTACTTTTATTTCGATGTTGCTAATCCTGCCTACTGGCGAACGAAAGCCAAAATATACAAAACTACACAGAACCGAGCAAAATTACATCGGGAAAAACTCCACAAACTACGATGAACACTACGGTGTAAATACATGCTACGTTACGTAACGTTACGTAATGACACAAAGAAAGCGCACACAAAACTTTACCACGATTAGCACTACTGCACAAGAAACAATAAACTTAAAAATAACGCGTAGCGATCTACACAATCTTTTATTGATGTATAACTGTTTCCTCTAGTTTTACTCACAAATTTTCTACGGCTGGTGGAAAATTCCACGGAACTGAAGAGAGTTTTTTCCCATCGCAGCTCCCAAAGATGATAGTTTCTTGAAAGACCTCACATTCGCACGGGTCTGGGCACTCTAATTAAATACATATGGTTAGATTAACGTTGAAATTAATTGCCATCAAAGGCTTCATATTTGAAGGGTGTAGTTACTTGCTCGGGTGACGAAGAATATTCTGTTCAAACAAAACATCATGGTAAAATCACAGCAATTAAAATTAGTCGTACACCTCTGAGTTACAGCGTAGGATTACCCCAAAAAAGAACAAGGATGGTTCAAAAACTGATTCAAAGCGAAAAGGCTCGATAAAATTCAACAACCAATGTAGTTTCACCGGTTATTGGGCGGTTTAGGCAGGCGGATCATAAAAAGCGCTGGACTGGACAGTTCTATTAAACAGCGATTGAGGAGACCTCACCTTTAGTACTGAGGCTGATCTCTTTTCTGAACATCTCTTCGCCACTTCGAACTTCGCAGCTGTAAGTCACGTTGTTATCTGTTGCTATTTTGAGCTGAAATCTTATTCTGGTGCTATTTTGAACAGCGACACCTTTTTTTCTCCATAAAATGTATGGAGCCGGTGCACCTTCCACAGGGCACCATAGGCTAGAGGTTTTGTTCAAAAATACAAACTGCGTCTTTGGTACTTGGTTCATGGTTGGTAGGACTAGAAAAGGTAAAGAATTGATGGAATGATTATGGCATACAGAACCTTCAAACCGTAGACACAGTATCTGAGGAGTGAAAAAATTAACATGCATCTATGATAATAGCTGTAATCGTCCTACAATTTATTGCTCTGGCCAAAGTAACATAGGTCCTAGGCCTCTAATTGTCTCCTCCGTCTCGCTCTGTCACTGTCTGTTTGGCTATCCGTTTTATATCCGATATTGAGCCATTTTACTTATAACTGACTACCTGTTTCATTGAAGTATCTGCTAGCGTAGTATGCGGCAAAATTATAAAGCTTTCGGGTAAAAAATTTCAACGACATGTATCGTCCACTAGATCGCACTAGGCCAGTTTTGTATTCTCCACAGAGTACACCAAGAACATTGGCTGACTGATTATTGCCATCACGGATCTCAAGATATTCTTTCCAAACACATGGAAGTGGATAATGGCTACGCATGGTAAAGTTTAATTCTACGTATTGTCCCTGTGGCACTGAGAGAACTTGTTCTCCATCAGACACTTGGACTTCTTCCCATTCTTGTGTTTGCTTGGAATACTCCAACAAGTCTGCAATGATAGCAACAAGTCAATTACTGCGGTTGCAATAAAAAACAATTGATAATGAGACATTAAAAACGAGATGTCAAAGGGTCTAGATGAAAAAATACTTCATTGCTTAAGTAGTAGACTACTGGCACATCTCATGTGACAATATAAAGCCCCACATTTATACTCTTGAGAAAAAAGGGAGAGGTAGTCCCTATAAATCGCTCTCTGCTCGAACTTAAACTAAAATCTTGACAATAAAAAAACTCACTAAAATAGAAGACTCAAACAAATTCAAATAATTATTCTTTCACAGAGGCTATTCTAGAGGTAATGTTTTTCTTTCACAGTAAAGATTAAAGATAAAAAAAAATCAGGAGCTCTGTAAAAGCATCCAGGTGAGGAACAAAAGAGTAATCGGTCTTTGGTCAAGGCTGGAGCAGATCAGGATCAAGTAGCCATTCCTATTCTAATCTGAAAACGTTCCATCGATTAAAACTTAAGCTGAGAATGTAGTTTCCTCGCGTGCAACGTTTTTTAAAAGATATAGAAACGTGGTTCATCGCTGGCTTTAAAGTATATTAATCTTGAAAGAAGAGAGAAGGTATGGAGATAAGCCTTATCTTCATAACTTTGCTCTTCTTTCTAGATTTCATCCCTCCGTTCCACCTTTCACTATTCCTCCTTCCTCCTTCTTGTGCCGTTCTTCGCAAACTCGCAAACTCTGGCTTCCCTATTTCAGTTACCTCCTTTGACGAATTTTACGCTCATAACCTCCATATCCTTCCTTCCCTCCCAAAAAATCCACGGTGCCTCTTATCCCTCCTCATCAGACAAAAAAATATTTATAGAAGCTAAAAATTTTAGGCAACATTTGAGAATAGTTGAAGAGCTTACAGAAAACGAGGATAAAACTCCATTTGGCCATTGAAGATACCATCACAATGTGTTTCACTGTGTCTGCTAAATAAGTAAAATCGATATGTTTAGGGTTTTTCCAGGTGAGCTTCAAAAACCAAACGAATCGTCATCAAAAACAACAACAACAAAGGTAAAAAGATCAGAATTGTTTTTTTCTGGATTGGTCGAAAATGTCTGGTTATTCTGTTATTAATTTGAGGGATATTGTCGTCGAATGACTCCCCCCCCCCCCTCCCCTCACCCGTTGACAGTTTTCTTTATTCTGGATAGTTCATGAATAGTGAGTCTCGTTTTTAGGGATGAACTTGTAGTCTACTTGTCTTTTCTCTCACAATATAAATATAAATATATATATATATATATATATATATATATATATATATATATATATATTGTAGTACACGAGGACGGACAACTTCGAGCTAAGAAAGACATATACTCAAATAAAATACGTTTCAGTCCGAGACCTTCATCAGTTGTAATACAATGACTTACAAATTCCTTAAATAGATTTATATAGGGCGTGATGACACATATAAACAAATATAAACAAACAGTAATTACTAAGCGAGAAATTATCACAATAAAAAGAACTGGAAAAATTTTCGAATCCACTGAAAATGTTAAGGAACCAGCGTTGACTTGAAAGGCGAGAATTGTGCTAGAATTCCCAATCAACGCTGAGACTGGGACCTTTGATGCCCGCCCAATTTGAAAAAATTCTCCGCATTAATTATAGTTTATTCTTTTTTTGCAGTGAAATTCCTAGCGCCTATTCAAGCCGAAGGGTGCCAGAGAGAACAACTGTGCGTTCCAATATGCTTCTTTGATAATTAGAAGTTTCTCAATGTTACCTGAGTTGTTTGCTGTTGCCTGCACTTGATCAATGCATTAGAATGAGAAATCGCTTAAATCATGTGGTGTTTTGTTAAAATGTACCGCTACTTCACAGGTCTTTTTCTTAGTGACCATAGCAGACTTCTGGCTGCGAAATCTAACTCTAACGTCATTTGTTGTGGAGCCAATGTATTGAAGGCGACATTTCTTGCACGAAGCCAAATAAATTATGTTCTTAGCATCACAGGAAAGTTTCGATCGTATCTTGTAACTCTTGCCTGTTTGAAAACTTAAAAAGGAATTAGATTCTACCAAGACGTTTAGGCAAAGATCGCATCTTGTTCTATTACATTTAAAACATCCCTTGACCTCAGCAATCTCTTCGCTCTCAGTGTTAGGACCATAACGGAATGGCGCCAACAATTCTTTAAGGTTTTTAGATCTGCGAAAGGATGCTGTGATGGAATTTGAAGGAAAAACCTCTTTTAACTTGGGATTGGATTCCAAAATACCCAGATTTTTTTTAATAATGCGACTTACATCAGGTAAATTTGGATTAAATGCGGTCACAAATCGGAATAATTTTCTCTTAGATCTGGCATGAGTCCTAAGTAGATCACTTCTAGGTATGGTAGAGGCCTTACGAAACTGGTCGTCCACTAATTTGGAAGGGTAACCCTGAGTAACCAGATAACCCTTGTATTCGGTTATTCTCTTGACAAGAAAAGCTTGTTCGGAGCAATTTCTTTGTAACCTCGTCGCCACACTGTAAGGAATAGCTTTGAAAACGTGTTTAGGATGAGCACTTGATGGTGGGAGATACAGGTATGGCGCGTTTTTAGTGTAAAAATTCAAAACCTCATGTCAGACTTGCTATTTTCTATTCAAACTTCTTGTTTGACAATTCGGATACGCTATTTGTTTACTGAAACATCCATTGTTTCAATTCAAAGCAATATTTCTTCGATTCAGTCATGCTGTTTTTCTATTCAAACGTGCAATCCTTCGTTTTGAAAATCTTTTTCTACTACCCAAACATTCCGTCGTCTAATTCAAACATGCTATTGAGCATTTCAAATTTTCAATCTCGCAATTCAAAATAGTCAGTTTCGCAGGTAAAAATGCTATCCTTCTATTCCAATATGCAATTCTTTACCGCAAACCTGCTACTCGTCAATTCAAATACACTATTTGCCAGTTCAAACAGGCTTCTCGTCGACAGAAACACGCAATCCTTCATTTTGAAACAATCGTTCTGCAATTCAAACACTCTGCTATTCAATTCAAACCGGCAATTCTTCCATTCCAACGCTTAATCTTTTAGTTCAGATCTGCTGTTGGACTATGGAGACATCCGGTCGTTTAGTATGGTAACCCTATTCATCACTTCAAATATTCAACTCCTTTTCCAAACATTCAATTATTCAATGCGAACATGACACTCGTCATTCCAATACGCAATCCTTCGGTTCAAACATTCAAACTTTCATCGCAAACACGCTGTCCTTCGACGTAACCTGGAAACTAGCCCGACCACGCATGAATGGTGGAACGATGGAACGGTAGATTGGCGGAAAATGATCCCAACTCCTAAAACATGGAGCGGCGGAAAATAGCCCCAAATTCTAAAACACGGAACGGATGTCAGGGCATGTTGCGCGAATTTTGTACATAGACACTTCCACTTCAAGAAAAGATCGCCCTCGAAACGGCGAATTGCACATTTGCATGACCTTGGGATCGTCCACAGTGATATAAAGCCTGCCAGTATACTGGTCTCCAACCAGCATTATTGCACTTTAAAAGACAGCAAACTAGACGAATTAGTGAAATAGCTTCTTTCTTGTCCACAAAATATCTTTCTTCCGCTGATATGTAAGCCGTAAACTCAATAGTAGGATGGTGGTGTTTTGGACACCTAGTCGCGAAGAAATTCTTCAAATTCTTCTTAACGGCTTTTTTTTGCTAAATTTCTTTTTTCTTTCCACGCCATGTGAAATTCCCACGGGCGTGACTCCCTGCACAGCTCTCTTCACCTAGTCTTACTCAAGGCCCAAAACTTATTCGCGGATGAAGAAACGCTCGTATTGAAGGGCTGGTAACGAGGGCTTGCTCTCGCCCTAGTCAAAGTTTGGAGCTGGGGCTGAACGTTGTTATATTCTGAGACGTCTGAAAACGTGCCTGTAATGTTCTCACATCTACAAGCGTTTGAGATATTTTGTTTCACTAAATCAACGCAGACGTCACCACAAAACGTATGTTACCATCGTTTATTGTAATGTGGTATGTCAAGTTAGTTTTCACATGCTGTGCGACTCTTTATGTCGCGACTAAAATTCATGGCAAATTTAGCATAAAAAAAGGTAACCAAACAGGTTTACAACGCGAAAACGCAGCTATCTTTCATGTATGATAGTTCGTTATTATTCCTACCACTCAGAAAAAGAAAAAAAATTGATAACACTTAATTTTGGTCACGCGCGTTATCGTCGAAGGGATGAATGAGCCGAGCGCTCGAGTGTCTATGTACAAAATTCGTGCAACATGCCCTGACATCCGCTCCGTATTTAGGATTTGGGGCCATTTTCCGCCGCTCCATGTTTTAGGAGTTGGGATCATTTTCCGCCAATCTTCCGTTCCATCGTTCCACCGTTCCTACTATTAGGGTCGTATTCTTTTTCTTCGCCTTTCTTCCCAATACGCATGCATGGCCGGGCTAGTTACCGGGTGACGACGAAGGACAGCGTGTTTGCGTTG
>NC_142520.1:44022377-44032377 GCF_964205215.1 Stylophora pistillata | reverse complement strand
GCTTTTTCTTTATCATTTTCTCAGTTGTAACTGCGAAAAGTATGAACAGACACATATCAGATACGATTTCATGAAAATTGAGCAAAGCTATCAGCAAACCTTTCACAACAATATTGTAGAGATCGAACGAAGTATCGAGTGAGAAACTAAAAATAAAAACCAAGTACTTACATATTTCAATATTATCAGAAGCAAAATGTCTTTCACATGTGGAAACCCTATCCTTAGCAACTAGTTCTTTGAAGGATTTGTCCAAGACTCTTGTCTTGGTGATCGCACTTAGCCAGTCAGACCTCCATTTCTTGTAGGCATCGTTCTTTGCCACGGGAAGTTTCCATATGCCTATTCCCTTCGTTCTCCTACACGATCCACACCCGAAAACTGAACAATTTTCACCTGGCATGATGACAAATGATCTATTCTTCGATGGTAGTTACTTAAAATTATCTAAACAGGAGATCTATCACGAAAAACTGGATGAATTTGGAGACAAAACGCTCTTATCGCACATCGGACGCCATATTGTTGAAAATGCTGTGCAGGGTCAACACCACGTGACCACGAAAAAACTAGAACAATAACATACTTCTCTGTAGTTCGCTGGCTTTCCTAACCAGTCCCCCTCTACTAACTATGTTTGAATTGAAGGATTGCGTATTGGAAATGATGAGTCTCATGTTCGCATTGAATAATTGAATGTTTGGAAAAGAAGTTCGAATATTTGAAGTGATAAATAGGGTTACCAAATTAAACAACTGGATGTCTCCATAGTCGAACAGCAAATCTGACCCAAGAGATTAAGCGTTGGAATGGAAGAATTGCCTGTTTGAATTGAAGAGTAGAGTGTTTGAATAGCAGAACGATCGTTTCAAAATGAAGGATTGCGTGTTTCTGTCGACGGGAAGCCTGTTTGAACTGGCGAATAGTGTATTTGAATTGACAAGTACCAGGTTTGCGGTAAATCATTGCATATTGAAATAGAAGGATAGCATTTTTACTTGCGGAAATGACTATTTTGAATTGCGAGATCGAAAATTTGAAATGCACAATAGCACGTTTGAATTAGACGACTGAATGTTTGGGTAGTACAAAAACACTTTTAAAACGAAGGATCACACGTTTGAATAGAAAAAAAGCATGACTGAATTGAATAAATATTGCTTTGAATTGAAACAATGGATGTTTCAGTAAACAAATAGCGTATCCGAATTGTCAAACAGGAAGTTTGAATAGCAAAATAGCAAGTCTGACACGAGGTTTTGAATTTTGACACTAAAAACGCGCCATATACAGGTGACTATCAGTTGGCTTTGAGTAAACGTCTGTCCTTTGAGTAAACGTCTAGGCTGAATCTAATTCCTTTTTAAGTTTTCAAAAAGGCAAGAGTTACAAGATACGATCGAAACTTTCCTGTGATTCTAAGAACATAATTTATTTGGCTTCGTGCAAGAAATGTCGCCTACAATACATTGGCTCCACAATAAATGACTTTAGAGTTAGATCTCGCAGCCACAAGTCTGCTATGGTCACCAAGAAAAAGACCTATGAAGTAGCGGTAAATTTTACAAATTACACCTACTTGGATGTAGGTATTTTTTTAAATTTTCGAATGAGAATCGTTTCCTTTTCATTTTGGTCAAAAGAGAGGTGGCAATAGCGAGTTCCTCTTCGTTTTCTCACCAAACTTCTTGTCTTTTTTCCCTATAATACCTCAAATACAAGTACGAACTCTTTGTAGAGCGGATAATTATTCTTTTCTCCTTCCTTGGCAAAAGTATCTCGGAAAAAGATTGGAAGGCAGTTAGAGTATCTCGATGAGTTGATTTTATCAGGTTTAAACTATGCAGCCATCAAAATGCACACACAATGGGATCGGTCTGTTAATTCTCGCTGAACCGTATTGAAATATGAAACAAGAGGTGTAATTTGATCGTTGAGCTTCGTTACGAAGTGAACAGAAAACTAATTTTTAATTCATAGCCACCGATATATACATTTTTTTTCTGACTCACATTGCATTGAGATAAATTTCCATAAGCATATTATATTCTTCACAACAGGCAAAAGCAAGGCTTGCACAAAGCTATGGGGTGCCAACCCATTCAATATTCCCTCTATATTTCTGTGACCCAGTTTACTTTTGACATGGTCAACTCGACTTTTTATATGGTCAACTTGACTTTTAACATGCTCGACTTCTGACTTTTTCTATGGTCAACTCGAATTTTTATATGGTGAGCTTTTTACTCTTTTTATGGTCAACTCGACTTTTTACATGGTCAAGTGGTAATCATTTGAGTCGTTCCAGAATGCATTGCGCCCAATCACTAACAAAGATGGCTGCCAATGCTTCACTCTTTAGCTTTGAGCAAAGAATGGCTCAAAACCCCTCTAGAGAACGCAACGAGCACGGATTATCTCTATTTTTTGACAAATTAAAGCTACTGCCTTCCACAATATCCTCATATGAAAAGGCAGAAAGATGCAATAACTTGTCTTTTGAGGATCTTGACCAGGCAGCTGATCGATTGAGAACTGCTGCAGAGACCATCCAGTTACTCACATCAGACATTGGGAATAACGAAGATTTCATTGATGTGGCATCAATCCAAGAGGTGGCCAAGAATTGGTTTCCAACAATCACTTACGTATTTGGGTTTTTGCACTATTTCCTTATGAGCAACCTCTCTCACGATTTCTACAAAGTTACTGTGTGTGACTTTTCTCTTACAGTCAAAATGCTGACAAAAACTCAAGCATTTCATCACTTTCACATGCAATATTATTGGCCAAGCAGCCTTCTATAAGACTAATTTCAGAAGGAGAAACATAATGTTTGAAGGAATCTTGCAACATTTCAGGGGAAATGCTCCCCTCCCGGCCTCAAAAATACAACCAAAACTTGTCTTATTAAGGTTAGGAACTTGATTGATCAGCTGCAGCAATACAGAAATGGGATGTTAGATTTTCACATTGAAAAGGCATATAGTAGCCCACCTGATTCAAGAAGGAACGGTCCTGGGCGCTCACCTTATGTCATTGGGGAAGAACAGATACGCTTTTTAAGAAAAACGCATTTTTCTTGCAAAAAAAGATATCTGATTTACTTGGTGTGAGCGACAGTACCCTCTAGTGGAGGAGATTAATGTATGGCATGACCTGACCAAGAAGAGTCAAATTAGACTCAGGTATCAGATTCTGATTTGGAAAACATAGTGAAAGAAATTCAAGAACTAATTCCAAATATTGGACAAGCTCGTCTGGTTGGTGCTCAGAGAAGTAGAGGGCTAAATATTACACGATGGCGTGCGAGAAATTGTCTTTAAACTCTCGATCCTTTTGGGACAGTTTTACGGAGGGACCTGTAATTTACAGAAGAAAATACAATGTTTCTACGCCAAGTGCTCTGTGGCACATTGAGAGCAATCACAAATTCATACGATGGAGGTTAATAAATCACGTGTGCGTTGATGGGTATTCTCGAATTATAATGTATGCCCACTGCTGCAATAACAATAAAGCTGATACAGTCCTGGAACAATTTATTGGAGGTGTCAATAGTTATGGATTGCCTTTTAGAGTGAGAAGTGATTATGGTATGGAAAATTTCAAAGTGGCAGAGTTCATGCTAGAGCAGAGAGGTGTTGACAGAGGTACCATTATAACTGGTAGCTCTGTACACAACTGTCGTGTGGAGAGGTCGCACAGAGACATTTACTCAGGAGTACTGTAACGAGCGCTATGACAACTACAACGGACAACTACAATGGACAACTACATTTCATCAAGCAGAAACCAAAGAACTGATTTAATGCCAAGATCATCAACCTATATACAACTACATTTCATCAAGCAATGGACAACTACATTTCATCAAGCAGAAAGCAAAGAACTGATTTAATGCCAAGATCATCAACCTATATACAGTTATAATTATTCTATCATATAGGTGATAGGGGTATTAGATAATGCATGATAATATGCATGATCATTCGTCACAAGTACTTTGCTTTTTTTGCAAGAATATTTTCTCGTTTGGAGGATACTGAGCTACTGAATTCACTGAATGAGTTGCATTTATTTGCATTGCATTATACATACATTCCCAGAATCAATAAGTGTTTAGAAGAATTCAAGGGTCAGTTGCAAAATCATCCACTATCTTCAGAAGGAAATATTTCTCCTATTCAATTATAGAGAGCTGGAATACTTGAAAATGAACACTCTGGATATGCTGCAGTTGAAAGCGTGTTTAATGCTTGTAGTATGCATGATTACAGATTTGATCCCTCTGCCCCTGTCCCCTTACAAGAGGAGAATTAACAGGTAGTAGCTCCAGAAACAACTTTCCTACTTTCTGGTGAACAGGTAGCATTCCGAGGAAATCATTGCAACCCCTTACAAGAAAATAACAGAAGTGGTGAAAGTACATACCTAGATTGAATTCTGTATTCTTTGCTTTCACAGGATATATATCAACTGAACTGACAGTAGTTGCAAACTTGTATTTTGTATAAGAAATCACTATTGCAAGCTGCAAGATGAACAAAACGCAATGCTTTTCATTGCACTCTAAGTTTTTGAAAGAGAACTTTAAATACTTATGGAACTCATTGAATGTTTAATAAATCTAACAATATAACATAATGTTTTAAACCCAACAAAAGAACCCAAACATAATTTCCATCAATGTCTTATTTTTACAAAATTCATGCTAAGAAGCCTTGATAACACTATAAAATGACTGTGTTGTAAGTAAGCAAACCAATCTTGTAAAGACTCAACTCAACATAAAATGCCATCGAAACTGAACAGTCAGAGAGCAAATGAAGTTGAGCAAGCCATACATGGTGAGACCACTTTTTGGTACACATTTATGCTATTTGCTCACACTATGTACATCTCCCAACTATCTGAATTTAAAATGGCCATGAACTCTTCTCTGAGCTCACAAAAGCTAGCATATGTGCTGGGCACCTCTAAAGTGCAGCTACAGGTGTGGGCAAGAGGCCTTCTCTGTAGACCTTCGTTCTGGGTGAGTGATATTATTAACCTGTCAAGTGACAAGAACATCAGATGCAGTTGTAAACCTCAAAAATGAGGTAGGCTTAGCCCGGTCAAGCCCTCTGATAAATCTCTTGAGGTGGGCCAGTGTTTCTGTCTCAGCTGCTGTAGCCAGACTGGCTTCAAGTACGCCAATAGCTTTCAAACGTTATGTTTCTCCTTCTGAAATTAATCTTATAGAGGGCTGCTTGGCCAATAGTATTACACGTGACAGTGATGAGATAACTTTCACATTACTTGGAAGAACTAAGGAATATAACTGATGTAAAGATTTCATATCTAAAAAATAAATCTTGAGGTGGCCAACAATTGGTTGCCAACAATCACTTACGTATTTGGGTTTTTGCACTATTTCCTTATGAGCAACCTCTCTCAAGATTTCTACAAATTTATTGTGTGTGACTTTTCTCTTACAGTTAAATGCTGACAAAAAGTGAAGCATCTCATCACTGTCACATGCAATACTATTTGCCAAGCAGCCTTCTATAAGACTAATTTCAGAAGGAGAAACATAATGTTTGAAGGAATCTTGCAACATTTCAGGGGAAATGCTCCCCTCCCGGCCCCAAAAATACAACCAACAAGAAAGGCTTTGCTTAATTTATGGGGAAAATACTGACTCTCAACATATCCCTTTACAAGTATTCTCCCTACTTCTTCCCACTTATTACGGTCAAAATCATGCCTAATACAAGGGACTCTTCCAGTCTCCCCCAACATGTGAGACTCGTAGAATTCTTTCCAAAAGAGGAGAAAACTTCCCTTAGGACCCCATTTCCCTGTTCAGCCTCTTCGTGGTCAAGCTGATTTATTATGATGGCATTTAAATTGGACTTAAAAATGAAAGGATTTGAAAAGATGTCAAGCATATCAGCTCTTACATTTGACCAGTGAACTCTTATGACTTTAGTTGGCACTTCACCATTATTGGATTGTGAATTTGGTGGAAATATTTCTTTAACATCAACTACAGCTTCATAATTGTTAACTGACTCATTGTTCTCCATTTCTGGCAGGTAAGGCATTGGATCTTCAGTCATCAGTAGTTCCCCAAGGTCTGTGGATACAGCTTCACTGTTTTAATGCGCAATGACGAGGAACTTGCATCAACAAGGTTTTCTTAGAGGTCACCAGTGAATTGAGTAAAGGATGGTATCATAAGCTCTTCATCATCTTCATCCCTATCTATCTCTTCAAAGGGCTCCAGACAACTGATATACACACTCCCTTGACTTGAGAGTTTTATTATTCTCTCCTCATCTATTCTAACTCCCTTTGCTACTTTTGGCATTACTAGAGTTCCATAACAAGCCTATAAAAAGATACAGTTACAATCACAACAATGAAGCAAGTTCTCATCAACACCTTTCAAAGAATACACGACTGAGTTAGCCACTTAAAACTAGACCTTATCTTGGAACTGTTCTCGGAGTTTTGCTTTACAACTTAATGTACTTCCTAAATTAATATACTTTTGCTATTAGTTCTGTATCTCAACGAGCAGGAGAAAAACCAAAACAATTACCTTGAGGTATTCAAACATAATATCCTCTCTTGGAAGTTGAATTTCAATATTTCTTTTCAAGTCTAGGTAAGACCATTCTCTATTAAAAGGAAACTGGTGGATAATCAAGCCCCTCTCTTCGAGCTTCATTCTGTTGACGTGACTTGGTACTTGGTTTGTATTAGGGTTTGGAATTAATACCAAGTCTTTGTGGAAAATTGTCTTACGGGGACGCCTAGTCTTGTCCCCTCGTGACTTGGAACTCGTAAAAGTACTCGTTGAAGTTTGCTTTCTAGTTGCGGTGACCCCACGTACGCTGCAAGTTGGAAATCGACGTGGGAGCTCTGTTGCATTCGAAGGGCTTGATGATGGAACAGAGGAAGTCGAAGCAATGTTGGTAGCCGTGAACGCTGCCACATTTCGAATGTCATTATTCTGTAGATTGCCGATGGCTTCGAGAGCCTACTTAGCTATGGCATATGCGAGGAAATGTGCTGCAAGTCTTTGTTATTGTCGGTCATTTTGTTAGAGTCTTAACACAATGCACTGTGGAGGTCACTAAGTCAAGTTGACCATATAAAAAGTCGAGTTGACCATGTCAAAAGTAAACTGAGTCACAGAAATACAAAGAGAATATTGACTGGGTTGGCACCCCAAAGCAATCTCTCAACATTCTATACTATGTTTGGTGCTTTACATCCTCTTACCAAATATAATATTGTTTTTTCATTTCTTTTGAGACGCTGAACAAAATCCTCATTGTTGCGCAAATTAAAATGTTATATTCGTTTTGTGTATTTTTGATATGAAGTCAAAAGAATGAACAACATGGTATGAATTTTCTTTCCTATCAACCAACTGCCTCTCATTTTCCTTGAAGTGTTTTCTAACCTCTCAAGCAAACAGAAATTAATGATATCTTTAGAGTTGTGAAAGATATAAACTGAAATAGTTGCGTTTTGGATTAGTTATCCTATTATCCACCACTCGGCTGATATTTTTAAGTTATCTCTTACAAGCTGTCTGCTTCTTGTTTTGTTCTCTGACGTGAGTATTATTTGATTTTTTTATTTGATCAGGTTGATCGTTTTCCAAACTTCTCAACATTATTCTTCTTGACAATGTAGCGATGTTGGTGGGGGTAAATGAGATTTCCATAAATTAAATATAAAGTTTTATCATGAATTTATTCAAGTTTCACTCATTTTGTGTCGTCCTTGTTTTGACAGCTAGGTGTGACATGCAAACCTAGAGCATAATTCACAGATACATAGTGCTTTGGTCATAAACTGAAAGGAATCAGGTTGACTAAACATACATTGCTGTGGGGAAATATTTTAGAAGCTATTTTAAAGCAGAACACGGAGCATACATACATAAACAGGATCGACATCTGTACTGACATTGTAGATATCTAGCAGTAAAAGAAGGAAAGCTCGCCGCCTTTAGATAAAAAGAGCTGGTAATAAAATAATCATGTTATTCATCAATTTCAAAATTCATCGATAATTCCAAAACCGTCACTGCTTGTTCTTATTGGCAAGAGAACGGCCATTGCTCTTTAGAGGACAGATGTCTCGATCTCTTCCCTATAATTTTGAAATGCATAAGTCACCTTGCTATATCATTTATGGTGCGAACGTCGCAAGAAACTATTAAAAGTATTTTATAATTTTTAGATGTAAAAAAATGTTAGTGTTGCAATTTTGAGGTCTAACAAGTCTTGTTATTCTCACAGCCAATCAGCTTTAGTCTCTAAAATATATATATTGAAGATAGAAGGAGAAATTGCGCTTTGTAATAATTTTTGTTAAATGGTATATCATCAAAGAAATTTCAAAAGAAAATAATTTATAACATAACTAAAGCAAGGCGCGCGCTCTGATTGGTTAATTCAGCATCTACCATTTGCTCATGGGTGTAGACTGCTGAAGTGAGCAAATGCTAAGACTATTTTTCCGCGCGCTCTTGTTTCTTTTTATCACGTAAGATTTGTTAAATGAAAGGGAACTCTTGTTACAATGTTTCAATGTTATGTTAATAAAACAAAAGGTAAACACCACAATTTGTTCATAGTTCCGCTGAACTCTTTCACCGGTTGTTGGATACAGGGCTTAGAAAGAGGATTTTGTTCGGTATTTCAGGAAGGGTGATTAAACTTTATCGAGTTGCTGGTGTGCAGTCGGTTGTTATGAATGAATTTTCGCGCGCTTGTTTTCTCTTGACATATAACAGTACACAAACATTTTTTTGGGAAGTAGCTCAATAAAGGACTTCTGTTCTTCCAATGTCTCAATGTTATGTTGTAAAACAAATGGTGAACGCCATAGTAGGCACTATTGAGCTATGGATGCACTTGGGAGGTTTGCTAAGCACTCAAGAAGCTAGAGTCGCACTCGGCTATCGCCTCGTGCGACTCTTACGCTTCTTTCGTGCTTAGCAACCTCCCGCGTGTATCCGTAACTCAACAGTACACGCTATGGCGCTCACCATTTGTTAAATTTGTATGCATTATGCACTTCGTATATATTCAGGTGAAAGGAATAGCAGATTTAGGATATTTTTTTTCCCACAGATAGACTGCTTTATTTTTTTTTTCGTCTGATGTTTTACAACTTCTTAATGAATGGTAAACTTTTATTTTGATAACTGTGTGTCCGTTACTCTGTGAATATCATTGATTTATCATTTACAAAACTGACTACCTCATGTCTAATTTTCCTTCATTTGACTTTCAAATTTACGTCAAACTTGGAAAAACGCACAAGAAACATGTTTCCTTTTCGGTAAAATTTGCATTTCTATTGTAAAGTGTCATCACAAAACACACATTCTGATATGTCGAAGAATTCGGATCCTTTTCTATGTCGATCATTATTCTTAACTTTGACTATTTCTATCGCTGAAAATATATATCGGCTTTGGTGAGGAAAAATTTACTTCTGAGAAATAATAAAAAGTGATGAAAGAAAATATTCATGTTTCAGTTATTCCGTGTCTCTGTTTCGCAGAAAAAGCGTAATATGCATCATAGAAATAACACGAGAATCACAAACAATAACAAAAAAATGCAAACGATGCAGTTGAATTACAGAATAATTGCGGGAGATAGAATAGTTCGGAATAAATATTTTGATAAATTTATGAAAAGCATCTACATCTGTGCATTCAAAGAAAATTATTTGTCATCAACCAAAACAACGCCTATTGCTTTCAAATCTAATTTTTCTCAAGTATTGGAGCGAGAGTTAATTGAATTAAACTAATATATAGGAAAATGACTGAAAGTAACAAAGCTCTTATGTTAAGTACCTGAAAGTTGATTGTCCCTTTACTCTGTTAGAAACTGATCGCAGTTATCCGCATAAGCAGAAGAGAATTAATCCACGCAGAGGTAAAGATTTTTACAGCTGTTGTTAATTGTTGTTTTAA
>NC_142520.1:43897377-44017377 GCF_964205215.1 Stylophora pistillata | reverse complement strand
AAATCGCATAGGGCATTGGAGCAATTAAACGTTGTAGGCCTTTTGTTAATCGAACCACGCTTGAGTCCGTTTTCAATGTCTTAGTTCAACCGTACTTTAATTACTGCAGCGAGGTCTGGGGGAATTGTAACAAGGGTATTTCGAATAAGCTCCAAAAGTTGCAAAACCGGGCTGCCCGTATTCTGACCTTCTCCAGTTATGACACAAGCGCTGATCCTCTTTTTGTGCAACTTAACTGGAGACGGTTAGATACTCAGCGACAAATACAAGTGGCCACCATGGTCTATAAATCTATACATGGTCTTGCGCCCGACTATCTTGGTTCTCTTTTCACTAAATATGGTCCTCCATATAATCTAAGGAACTCTGAAAACAAACTAGCTGTTCCATTGCCCCGCACCAATTTCCTGAAAAATAGCTTTAGCTATAACGGTGCGGTTATCTGGAGGAGCTTTTCCCCTGAATTGCGGCAAGCAAAATCACTTAAATCCTTCCGAAATGGTTGTCGCAATTCCTTCGTCTGAATCGACAAAACACACACGGCATCTATGTAAAGCAGAATTTCTTTATTTTTTTTCTATTTCACTTTTAAATTTTAGATCATGTTTATATAGATTAAAATAGATTGTAACTGTAATAATAGATTGTAATAATATTATTATTTTATCTGATAGATTTACCGTGTCTAAATAAAAATAAAGTTCAAATGTATTGAACTGTGACAATCGGAGAGCGGGAAAGCTCAAAATGTATTTACTAAAAACATGTACATCTATACGATTTACCATGTTTATGAAGTACTTTATTCTACCAATACATGATTTTTAGGGGTACATCATTTAGGTACTCCATAGTGTACTACATGGAGTAGGGCTCCGCGTTTTGTCATCTTCCCTTGGAAATATGTGCCTTAATTTGAAATGGAGACATCATTGTTAAATGGCGGATTGCTGAGGTATCTTTCAATTGTACTTCGCAATCCGAGAAGGGATGACCTTGAATACAATGTACCATCTTTTGTTTGTGCTTCTGTGTAAAATTAGCGGAGATTTAGGTCAAGCTCTTTTTTGTTCATTTCGTGGAGGTTCTTGGCCACTTTTTTTTTTCTGCACCAAACTATTAAAAAACGATAAAAACGGGTGTCACATGAAAAAAAAAAAAGATTTTTATCTGTGTTTTGGTGTTTATTTGCGAGAGGAAGTTGTAGTTGTTGGTTAGAAGCGTGTGTGCGCCCACTCTATTCGAGGTTTTCATATTGTATTTATTACATTTTTGCAACAAAAGAACTCACTTTCAAAAATTCGGATAGCCATTTGGCGGATTGTTTGGTTTTCTTTGATATAGCTCTTGTAATATGTCGTCTATTGCGGCACTTGACATGTTTTCAAATCTTTACTTGTTGAGTTGCCGCCTCGCTCATTGTTTTCCTAACTAACTAACGGGTAGGTCGCACTATTATTGACAGTAGCCTCTAAATCGATTGACGCTAATAGCTTGTTTTCTCTTCGTCTTCTTGGTCGTAAAGGACATCTGGGTCGAATGAAAACCTAAGAGAAAAATTTGGGATTTGGTCCGCCATGTTATAAACTGGTAGATAGCTCTACAGCTTTAACTCCATGTTCTCTTTCAACAATAGAGTGTTTCTGTCTAGGAACTATCGGCTGATAGTTGCCCCGCGGAAATTTGATGTTCGTAAAACAGATATTTGCCCGAGAGGCGAAGCATCGAGGGAAAATATGCTAGTTTTAAGAACATCAAATATCCAAGGGGCAACTATCAGATCGATATTTCCGAGACGTAAGCACTCTATTGTCTTTATTGTTCACCACTAAATCTTCTTTAGTGCGCCAGTTGAAAAACAGTCAAAACCCGCTAAATGTAGATCGATCAAATATTTATTCATGCGTACAGCCTGTCACAAATGTCAATAATTCGCAACCGTACTGTTTACTGTTCACTGTTCACTGTTCATTGTTTAGTGTTTACTGTTTACTGTTTACTGTTTTATTATCATTTCATGGAACATTAAAAGCCAATTTACACAACCTGCATATAGCATTAGTTAGTCTTGGCGGGTATTAGTAGTAAATCATAAGTAAATACTACACATTGTTGGCAAAGAGATTTCATTACTACTACAATATTACGGCAGTTATAAGCTTTGCATTAGTCTACTATCTTATGAAATAAAAGATACGTACAGTTGTCATACAAATTAAATACAATAAAATTACCAGTGAGTTAAAACAAGACAAGACATTAAAACAAGACATTGTACTCGTACATTGGCTAAATGATACGTTATACCTGTCAGAATTGAAAAGTCACTGTTTCTCCGATCTGCCTAACTTCGCGGCCGTCAAACCATTCAAAATGTTTTCACGGATGAGTACTATCTATCCGGGTATTTTCCACGGACGAGCACTATGGGCTGATAGCGTCACATGATCAACTTAAACCAATAACAATCGGAGAAAATTTAGTGGTGAATTATACATACATAACATATATAAGCTGAATTTATACACGGTATCAATTTCATATAATATATGCTCTTCCATCGAGCCGTGTGTAACTTAAATATGCAAATAATCATTCATAAGCAATTTAAAACGAACACTATTTCTACTAATGAATATAATTATACAACGTATGCTAATACTAATATTTCAATGCTATATACCAACAGCAATGCTAAAACTAAAAACTAATACTACAACTTGTCACAAAATAAGAGCGATTAAATCCTAAAATAAAAATATCGTTAAGATTATGACAAAAAGCAATTGCTATGTCAACAGGGATTCTTTGAAAGCAGTAACAGTCGGGTCTGGGTTTTTTCTAGTAGTTGAGAGGTTGTTTCATAGTGTAGCACCTCGATAGTTTAAGCTACGTTTTCCGGCTTCAGAGAGTGGTCTGGGAGTAAAGAGATTATGAGCCGGGTCCCACAAATAATAAATGAATCAAGGCTGATAGTTTCTAAAGAAACTGTTTGGGGCTGCGTCGGTGGGGGTAACGAAATAATTTGGATATATCAACAAAGTTGAAGTGGTAAATTGGCCACCGTAACGATTACAAAAGCTGACGTTTCCAGCGTTAGCCCTTCGTCGGAGCTCCGACGAAGGGCTAACGCTCGAGACGTCAGCTTTTGTAATCGTTATGGTGGCCAATTTACCATTTCAACTTTGTTGATATATCCAAATTATCCCTCAAATTTATAGATAAGGACTTGCGATATTGTTTGAAAAAGATTATGAAGGCGAAGTGGAAAGTGATTATTGACCACCTTATACATAGCAATCGCTAGCTGTTTAGTTCGCCTTTCTTCAAGTCTATCCCTGCCAAGGTCATGTAATAAACAAGAGGATGGCGTCATATAATCAGAATTGGTTATTGTACGAGCAGCCCTATTTTGTAGCTTCTGGAGTCTCTCAGATTGGCATTTTCCGATACAACCCCATACTGGGCTACAATAGTGGTAAAAGGGAACAACCAGCGCATTGTACATGTTAATTAAGGTGTCACGCGGTACTGCGGCCCACTTTAGAATTGCCAGTCCAGCTGATACTTTTTTAACAATCTGATTAATTTGAGAGTGCCACGTTAAAGTATCATCAATTTCGACCCTAGGTATCTGTGCGTTCCGACTCTATCCATATCCTTTATTCTTACATCAGGTTGATGATCGAGATGTGAGATCTCGTATTGAGTAGCAATAATGGAATATTTAGTTTTCTTCACATTAAGACTAAGTTTACATGCTTGGAGCCAAGACTGGATTTTTGTTTAGATCACTGTTCAGCTTTATTTGTAGATCAGTAGGATCATGAGCAGTAAGGGTAAGACAAGTAACATCAGCATACAGTCTTGGTGTTGAGGATAGACTACTCGCGGGAAGATCATTTGTATAAATCAAGAATAATATAGGTCCCAGGATGGAACGTTGAGGGACACCACACACAGTGGAGCCATAATCAGAAAGAGAACCATTAACATAAGTTCTTTGCTTGCGATCAGTCAGATATGATTGAAACCATTTTAAGCTTATGGAGTCAATAGAAATTGAGCTATTTAAGTTACTGTGGTATTTCATGATCAACAGTATCGAAAGCTTTTTTCAGATCGAGAAAAAGATCTCCATTTAGTAAGCCATTGTCCATATTAGAAAGCCAATCATTGGTTTTATCTGGAAGGGCAGTCAAAGTGGAATGACAAGGTCGAAATCCCGACTGAGCATCGATAAGTAAATCATGCCTCATTAAAAAGTCATATAACTGGTTGAAGACTACCCTCTCAATAAGTTTACTGACAATCGGTAAGACAGATAGAGGTCTATAATTATTTGGATTACTTTGATATCATCCTTGTAAATAGGAGTGACTCTGGCTACCTTCCAATCATAAGGAAAAATACCGGTAGTTAAATATCTATTTATGATGTAGGTCAAGGATGCAGAACTATAAACTCTAATAGAGCACGCCCTTCCAACCAATGACAGCGCGCTTTATATCTGAACTTTAATATAAACTCATATCTACTCGCCAAAAAATTGCTCAGTTTATGGAGGATCTGGCCTTAATTACAGCTCTAACTTATGGGATTCCTTGTCACCTTTTCTCTTTTCAATCACCAATCGAGTTAATCGAGTTACGTTCTAGTGTCTGCGCCGATTACTCCAGGAGTGATCCACGAGCTAAATCAAGCGTTGCGCATGAAAAGTTGCGGAAAGGAGGGGAAGTAGAACCGTGCTATAGCCATCTGCAGGTGAATAAGGGGCTATACTGTAACGCCATATAATTTTGAACAGTTTACAGTTTTATCATTTCTTTTTATTTTTCTTGCTCGACTTTGTTTCAGGCTTGTCAGATTCCTTAGATGCCTTTCTATAGAGATAGTACAAAATCATTCCAGCCAGGACCGGCCAAAATCCTATTTGCAGAAGTAACTTTGGATCGAACAGCGACCTCTTCTTAATAGACATGAGCTCGGTTGTAAAAATCAGTACAGAGTTGGCTATGTGTGAATAAAACAAAAATAGGAAAATGTTAGGATTTTCTGTTAATTCAATAACGTACTGTAATATGATAATAGTATCATGATTAGCGAGTAGATTTCGGTATAATTTAACTCATACTATTCTTAAACAAGGTCTATGTCTCAAACGCGATCAACTGCTTCCGCCATTGCTTTCTTTATATCCAAGAACTGCACTCGTAATAAACAATGGGGCTGTGCGGAAATCTTGCCGAGAGAGCAAAACTATAAGGCTTCTTGACCATTCTCTGTCTATGTTATAATGAGAAGATAGGAAATTTTTCCCTTTTTGGCCTTTTTTTCCTCTTTTTTCCACATACTCAACACATATCCCGTTCGTGGTTGGTCAGTGACAAACTAAAGTAAGTTATAGATTGCAATATGAAATTTACGAATTGCACTCCTCAGAATCAGATAAACAAACAATGCTAAGTTATACAACATTCCGAATAAACACTAACTTCGTTGATCTTCCACAATTGTTTCATGAAACTACCAAATCAAAGAAAACACGAGCATTTTCCAACCCATGAAAAGTTTTCTAAGTAATGTGTACCAAAGAAGTACCAAAGAGAGTTGAAAAGTGAATTTAATGATAAATATAATAAATAATAATAAATAAATGATCCTACAAAGTACTTTTCCATTTGGTGATTAATGGCCATTCACGTTTTGAAAAAGTTTTAAAATTTCGTTCGCCCCAGTTCAATTAAGAAAACTTCCAAAACAACACTTGTGCCATAAATCAAGACTTGCACACATGCTCAGGCGATTTTCTGTCCTTATAGACCACCTTATGCCTTCCATGGTCATAAATATAATCAACATTTACTCATGAGGAATAACATTCTGAATTCCGCGAGCTCCATACCCTAGGTGAGGAGGGATGATCAATTTTCTTTTTCCTCTGCAAAATAAAAATAACAGAAGTGTATACTATTGCAAAATAGTCTGAGCACTGCTTCTGTAAACTCACTGCAGGGGGCCCCAAAAATGGTGACCCGAAAAGGGATTTTGAACTTATTTGTAGACTATACAAAAAGAAAAGGAGGGAGAGAAAGTCATTTATAGTAAGGCTGTTAGGTTCAAAGTGAGTTTGAGTAGCAGCTGCTGGTCGCCAATCTTATTATCAGTTATGTTTGCAAATAATTTATTTCAAATGAATAGAACTTGAAAATAGTACCCACCAGGAGCCACTAATGGCTCCTGCACCTATCTTCAGGCACAATTTTTTGCACCCCAATTTGTTCTTTATGGAAGTAAAATTTTAAGCCAGTATTTTTCTTTCACTTCAGGAAATTCTGCAAAGCTCCAGTCTAGAACAAGTCTACTGCTTAATGGTACTGTCTGCTGAAAAAAGAAAATCTTCCAACTTTGTTATTGTTGTTGTTTTAATTACATAGCGTCTCTAAAACTTACCCAATGCACATTCCTTTTATACCCATCTCCCAACCTGTTAAAAAATAAATAAATAATTAAATAAAATCAACAGATAAAGAAATACCAGTGAGTGATAAAGTTAAAGTGGCAGTTACTCGTCAACTGGTGAGCTTGCTGGTATTGTTTACATGAGATCAAGAATGGGGAAATCTTGAAAGAGCTTTAACTAGTGGATTTTAACCAGACAGTAGAAGAGGTCATAATAATGGAAGTTATCTCTGCCTGCACTTTTACCACAGTAAATACAATTTACTTTTTATTTTAAATGATGCTCACCAGGCCAGGTTAGATATCACGAAGGGTCCTAATGTAGTCAAATTAACTAGCACAGTTGAATGAATTAAGATACACTGAAACCTTTAAGTTATTGAAAAATAGGTACCCAATGTGTAAATGGTTGAACATGCAACAACTGGACCAGATTGGTAAATTGAGGTGGTTTTAAATTCAAACCTGGGCACCAAAAATGGAAAAGCTTGAGAGGCAAATGACTGGTAGACTAACCTCTATCAATATCATTTAAAATTTAACTGTAACAACAGCATTCAAGTAATTTCAATGGTGCAGAATAAATTACATTCATTTGTTAACAAACTGACAATTCAAGGGTCAAATAGTCTCCTTCACAGCCGTTGTTTGGGCTCGTCATGCAACGTTCCCTCTCCCACCAACCGTTGGTGGGAGAGGGAGCGTTGCATGACGAGCCCAAACAACAGCTGCGAAGGAGACTAATGGTCGAACAAATGTAATCAAAGTTACTTTAAGTTAGTCCCAGTATATTTGGCTAATTGGCTTAGTAGACTGGAATCTTCAGTTAGAAAATAGACATCTTGCAAGCATCAAACATGCATGCAGACCGCCTTCCGGTTAGCTCAATTGGTAGAGTGCCGGACTGTTGTGCGGGAGGTTGTGAGTCTAAATCCGGCCGGACCAACACTCAGGGTCTTTAAATAACTGAGAAGAAAGTGCTGCCTTTGTAATAATATCTGCAAATCGTTAGACTTTCCAGTCTTCTCGGATAGGGACGATAAATGGAGGTCCCGTCTCACAAGCCCTTGTAAGTGATAAAAAAATTTGTGGGGCATTAAAGAACCCACACACTGTTCGAAAAGAGTAGGGCACATAGTGCCCAGTGTTGTGGTCTATCTTTGTGTAGTGTCTATCAAATTGATGGGGGGTACTCAGCACCTTTGAATATTGTATAGAAAAGGTGCAATATAAATAAGGAATTCATTCATTCATTCATGCAGAGCAACCCACTAGATAATAGTATCAAAAAAGACATGGATACTAAGAAGGAAATACCTCTAAGACACATTTTGCATATTTATAGTGTTTCTTCAAAAATGTACAATGTAACCTGCACACTAAAATATCTAACTTCACCCTGTACATTAGGGGATCCACTGAGGGGGGCAGAGAAGAAATATTTTATGTACCCATTATTGGCAATCCTTTGGTATCAGTGCAGCTATTTAGTATTATTATATGCTGCTAAAATTGGCATCTTCACAGTCATAACTCATTTCATTGATCGCTTCCATTAGTTTTAGGACTCGTACTTTTTCACCTACAAGTTGGCTACACTTTGTTTTCCTTGTTTTTTACCAAAAATAAAGCTAGATTGTACGATGCCCTATCCCACCCCAGATAAACAGTGATGTTGTCACAATTTGATGTCCACCCTTGATCTTAACATCATCCCTCGTCTTTGCTTACATAGGGAGGAGATCAGCATGTCCTCCCAAAAATGATTGTTTACTAGTCTGGCTTTAAATGTTTTTTTCTTTATAAGTTTTACACCTCACTATATCTCATGGATGTGCATCATTCTTAGTAGCTAAAAAATTCACATATTAGAAGTCAAAGGAATACTTCAATCAGTGTAATTTTCATACGACTATATGTAAGTACTGACAGTAACAAAGGTTACAGAAGTTTTCCTTCACTTTGCTATGTGATTGGTCATTCAAGAAAACTAGCTCTGTCTACTGAGTCAACCAATCAGATTAAAAAGAAAACATTTACCACCAATGCTCACTTGAGTGGTTCTCATGCTTCACACAATTTGTTTATTGTTACATTGAGTTCTTATTAGCTCCTTCAGGAGTTTAGTTTTGCTTTGGTTAGCAATTGAGCAACAAGTTTGGCTTTATCAAGATAATTTTACAACACCAAAACGAAATTTCTCAGACTAATATAGCTAAATAATCAAAAAGACCAACAGGAAGTTACCTTTGATAACCTTCCCTTTGCCCAACTGGAACTCAAGTGGTTCTCTTCCTTTTGCTAGTGATGAGTCAAACATTTGTCCATTCTCCAGTGTACCCTACAAGAGTTCATTGAGAAAATAAGGAAATCCATACATTTATGACAGCAACATCTTTCATATGAACTGAGATCAGGTTTGTTCATTACTTATTGTTGTTTTGGCAGTTTGTTTACTTTGTTTGATTTTTTTTTTCATAAGGCAGTCTTTTGAAGTGACGGTGAAAAAGTACAGGGTAGAGATGGCAAAATCTATCCATTAATGACAGCTTGGCACCCTCGTGATTATTTAATTTGTCTTCCATGATCTTTTAAAGTGATGGCTGAGAGACTTGGATGTGATTGGGAAGGGATGTGAAATATATCTATTCTTAACAGCCAGGACAAGGACCAGATTTGTCTTTTCCTTTGTATTGCTTTGTTTTTTTTTGTTTATTTTTAGTCTATTTTGTATTATTTGGTTAATGCTTTTTTTAAGGCAAAAAGTGATGGGGCAAGAAAAGGGTGAGTACAGAACCCTTATCACCAAGTTTACCCTAAATTACCATTCATGATACTTAAATTCATTTTTCCTGCCCTTCAGTGAAAGATGGCAATAGGAAGAAAGGCATGTACTGTATGGCTCTAACCATACTCTTTTCTGGGCTCTCTTTGTACTTTCAAGCAAAATGTCTTGTTCAACAAAATAACAGAAGGCATTTTGGTTTTTATTCACCAAGCCTTCCCCTCCCCCCCCCCCTTCCCAATATTCTCCAGTTTTTTTGGTTCAAACTTTTCCTTCAAAAATGTAAGCATGTGAGAACATCCTTCTCATAGGAATTTCTATTGACCCCTCTTTTAATTGAGAAGCAGACAATAATTATACATGTACATACTGTATAGTGAACAGACACAATGTCACCATTATCTGCTTTGTCCTCACAGGTAGCAGGCTTGTACTGAAATAGAAAGATTATGCATATAGAATACTTCATGGAAAGATAGTCTATATGGTATTGACACACACAAGTTGGTTGTATGGGACATTGAACGAGTGAGTGCAACAAACAAGAGATTTCTGATACTAGCCAGCAAGTGCAGTCAGATCATGACCACATTTTTACCAGCTATAGTGGCAGCACCTAAAGTAAAATAACAAATGAAAATCCCAGACTTCTTCATAATTTTCTTAAGACTTCTTGATCATCTTCTTTTTTTTTTTGCATTATTTACAGGTAAGCATGGAAGCTTCCCTAATTTGACAAATTAAATAACTTTCTGTGAAGACCTACGAGAGAATGTTTATAATCTCTTCACCTAATCACTTGAATTTGATTTTGACACCTCAGTTATATTTACAATACTCACCTAATTTGACACAATCTAAATCATATCCCTCAATCATCAGTTTCCAAATTTGGCAATAAAATAGTGAATTGAGAGCCATCACATATCAGAGAAAATTCAGGTTACAGCACATACTGTACATAATTTATTTTCTTGCTAAAATTTTGGTGGCCTGAGTGTACTATATTTTTTTTAGATTTTGAGAACACATTTAGTCTGCTGATATTATATTTCCAATAAAACTGCGAATGAGACTTTGGAATGAGACTGTAAGGTTTCCCCCTTTGTTCCACTTTGGTGTCTATATAGGTCTCAATTCAACAATATAAACATTGTCAGGTAATTGAACTGCTTTTCTATTAGGCACAATTTATAACCATAATTTATTTGTTCTTGCTAGATATTAAAATTAAAATCTTGTGCTTATTTTATTGATACATGTTGAGAATATGTTTCATTGTTACAATGTATGAGTTACATTGTATGTATCACTTGTGAACCAGTTGCACCCTTCTATCAAAGAACACTCCATAAATTTCTGATAAGATCTTAATGTTTTTCTTTCCTCACAAATAATATTTCATGCAAATTAGATTATCCGCCAGTAGGAGAGTTAACACAATGAACCAAGGCACGTCCAGATAGTGAAAGGCTTTAATCACAACAGGAAAACTAGACTCCGAACGAGTAACAAACAATATGGCCGACGCCACGAGGAGAAGCAGTTCAAAGCGCATGCTCAACCCAGATACCGCTGACCGGTACTGGCGTGACTTCTTTCTTTTTTTTTTTTTTTTTTTAAGGAGGAACAAGAACTAAAAACAATTTAAAATACACTTAAGACTAACTAACAAATTGACACGCGCGGGCGAGTCAAAGTTCAGTGTTCAAAGTTTGGTGTTCAAAGTTCAGTGTCATAATCTGCAAAATGAGAAGGAGGACGGCGGGTGCGCGATGATCTCCGTAGGGCAGGCGGAGAAGGCACCGCTGAGGTGGCTGCATACTCCACTGGGGAAGGATCAGGGCAGGGCGACTGTGTAGCGAAATCATCCATGGTATGGTCAACGGGAGAGGCAGGGGCTGGACTGTAAGACTGAGGGTTGACAACTGGTGGGTGTGTGGAAGCTGCGATGGCCTCAGGGATGGCAGGCAAAGAGGGTGGAGGGTGAGTCGTTGTAGTAGGACCATCTTCGTCGTCAGAATCAGAGTCGTGTTTGCGCAGGGTCGGAGAGGCACGGAAGGGATCACCCAAGTCAGATGGGACCTTGAAGCACTCAGATAGCTTGACATGGTACGATGAACTTCGCAACTGGGATCCAATGAACTTTTTGATGTTGCAGAATGGAGGATCAATGGCTACAACGAGATAGCGGTCACGAGCACGAGACTTGTTGAGGTCAGAATGAAGGTACACAAGATCACCAATATCGATCAGGGGGGTAGGACGCCTTGACTGCACAGGAGCTTTGGAACGTTCACTGTGAGGATGGTTGGAGAGACGCTGCTCATGCTGGAGGGAAATTATGTGGTCATCTGCGAGGGGTAACTGCTTGTTTGAGAACTGATCCCGCTGGGTCCACATTTCTCGAGAGGAAAGCCCTCTTGAACGGATACGTGAGTTTAAGGCTGAAGTGGCTACGGCAAGGGTGAGGGGAGAGACAGAACTACCGAGAGGCTCCTGACGTAACAGCTCATTCTCCAATTCCTGGACTGCTCTCTCTGCAACGGGGTTCTTGTTGGGATTTTTGGCATGGCCAAGCTCAATTGTGATTCTGTGTTTCTTTAAGAGTGAATCATTGACAAGGGCCTTGAATCCGGGTGCAGGGTCGGTGCGGATCACAGCAGGTGGACCATCCATGGGGCGCATTTCCACGCAGAGCTTTATAATGGCATCACGCAAAGTTTGGTGGCGTTCGTTCTCAAGAAAGAGACTGGACGTGTAAGAGGTCACTGTTTCACGGAGTACAAAGATAAGTTGGCGAGAACGTTTTATGACATCTGCCGCAAAGGACTGCCCAATAGCTTCAGGTGGAGGCGAAGTGGACTGGTCAATTCGTGCTGTTGGTGATCTCTGAATTGCTGCACAGGAGTGGCATCCATCAGAAACACGGGAGACTGCCTTGTCCAGGTCGAGGGCAAACAGATAACGTTTGGCAACCATTTTTAACTGGTGACAAGAAGGGTGGCTGAGCTGAATGTGAAGGGCTGTCAAGAGGCCATCCAAGGCCTGGCGCGGGACAATAATACACTCTCTGGTCGGTGACAAGGGATCATGACGTTGGACGACGAGCAGGCCATCACTTGCGATTGAGGCGACCTGCAAATAGCGTTTGACGTCCTTGATGTTTGTGAGCTTCTTGGAAGGCCTTGTGCCTTGGACAAGGTGTGCGTGCGTGTGGCGTAGGTCTGGGCATTCAGACTGTATGGCCAACCAGGCCGGACGGCTGGTGAAAGGGAGGCGGGCATTGCCTTGGAGGATGTCCTGGACAGTCGCGGCTCGGACAACAGAATCTCTGGTTGAGGCGATAAACAGGCAAATCTGACAGGTTTCATTCTCACAAGGGGCAGCATTTCGACTCGCGAAGTCTGACTGGAGGATAGAGGCGCCGGAGACGTGTCGCACTGAGGCTTGGTAGCGGCTGACAACTGACAGGAAAGTAGATACGCGAGGACTTGCGGAGAACTCGCCGCGGCATAGTTTCTCATAAGCCTGGACGCATGGCTTACTGTCCGTTAGGATACAGGCTTTATTGGATGACTGGATGAGGTATGGACTGAAGTGCTTTGTAGCAGCAGCGATGGAGAGGGCTTCTACTTCGCATGGAAGCCACGTTGTCTGAGTGCCCCGCAGCTTAGCGCTGAAAAAACCGGCGATGTGTAGCTTGTTGTTGCGCGTCACATAGAGGGTGGCGCCTATTCCTGGGTCCTTGACTGCACCATCAGTGACGAGCCATAGTTGGTCCTCAGGTCTAGGTAAGGTGATAGAGAGGGCTGAGGATAGGGCCTTCTGGGCATTATGGAATGCAGCCCTGAGACTATCAGACCAGGTGATGGATTCTTGTGAAGTACGTCCAGCCGTGACAGCATCCAGCGGGGTTAGATAACTAGAGCACCGTGGGATAACACGAGACAGGACTTTGTACGCACCAATGAACGATCTCAAACGACCAACGGTGTTTGGCACAGGGTACGTGGCGAGGGTGTTGAGGCGGTGGGCACTGGCAGACAGGGTACCGGCAGACCAAATCCAACCAAGGATAGTGGTTGACTTGGGGTTGATTATGGTCTTGTGGGCTGACAAACGCAGGTTGCATTTGTGAAGAGCTTGCAGGACCCTCTTCCAGTTGTGGAGTAACTCTTGAGGGGTGTTGCCCCCGCAGTATAAATCATCGGCGATCTTGGCCACGGCTCCATCTTGAAGTAAGGGGCCTAGAACACGGCACATAACCTCCTCTAGAGCAGTCTCTGAGCCAGGCATTCCCATAGCGGAGCGGGCATACACCCGTACACCTTTAAAGGGGGTGGCGACACCGCAGTACTTCATGGACTCTTTGGCTAAAGGGATCTGGTAGAAAGCACTTGTAAGGTCAGTGACAATTATGTGTGACCATTGGGCGATGAGCCGTAACGTGGAGTCAACATCGGGTAGCAGGGATGGTTGTGGTTTGCTGTATCTGCCCACATCAGAAAAGGCGGTGACGAGACGGGAACCACCATTAGGCTTCTTTACAAGGAAAGATGGATTGAGGTATTCAACGGTGATACCCACATCTTCGGGGCGGCGGAAGACTCCAAGATTCTCTAGGTCGTCAAACTTTTCCTGGAGCTCGATGAGCTTATCCCGTGCGTATTGGGGGAGGCGACCCTTCCGTTGAGGAGGTTCGACAGGACCCATGTTGACTTTGGCCTTGTATGCGCCAGCGGCTCCATTGTACCCAGGGAATTGCGGGTCGAATACAGTGTCGTACTCTGTAAGTAGTGATTGGAAGTCTGCACGAACGGTTTGGGGGAGGGTGTTGTCTGGATCAACCTGAACGGATGCAGAGTAACTTGTACTGGAGGGCGGCAACGGACGCTGAGCAGTAGGTGGGGGTGATGATGGGACTTCGGGAGGCTCAAAAACAGGGATGACTTGGCAGAAGTGTTCGTGGCGCTTGAGAGTGCGGGGTACGCTTGATAGGTTAGGAATCCGTATGGCTCGGGCAACGCTGGAAACGACACCAGGTTGTGGCCACAACTGGGATGGCTTCAGATTGTGTGCACTGGGTGCGTCGATGCGAGGCTCTAGTGCGTACTCCGAGTCAGAAGGTGCATCGTCTGGTAGACGTACTTCCATGAACTCTCCAGGCCACACTGTCTGGGATGGAGCGGGGGCACGTAGGACAAATGCTCTACGTGCGGTTGCATGAGGGCTGGGTGGAGATTTGGACCCATACATGTAGACGGAGCCATTGCCTAGTAGTACCTCTCTCTTAGCGGGTCGGACAGCGATGTCATTCGTCTCCATAAAGGGGGTACCGGCAAGTACCTCAACATCAAGATTCTCAACTACGAGACCTTCAAACGCGAAGTTTGTGTGGTCCCGGGTGAAGGTGGTACGAATTTCTCCTATCACCTGGAGCTGAGACGAGCCATCAGCCTGTTGGACGGACTGGGCACTTGAGATTATCGGACAGCCGAGGTGTTTCGCGGTTGACTGGCGTATCATATTTCCAGTTGCACCGCTGTCGAGGGTGACGCGCACGACTCGATGATCATGAAAGACATCCATGTAAGGGGACTGGCGGGTCTGCACACGGTAGGCCACCATGTCCGGGCCTGGCAATGTTGTGTCAGGGTCTGGTGAATCAGAATCAGGACTGGTCTCAGTTTCTTGGTGATTGTCAAGGATGCCGGCGATTTGTCGTGCTTTCACTATGAAACGCCTGTCACTGTCGGGGAGGAAGGTACACTGACTGAGGAAGTGGTTTGTCATAGAACGGCCAACCTGTTTACATAGAGGACAGACCTTGTCTTGGCGGGGCTGTCTGGGACGGGCTCTAGGAACACCCCTGCTACTCTGACGAGGGCGACGAAAATCATCTGCAACAGCAGCACGCAGGATTCTGGCATCATCCGACGTGCGGATTTCCTCGAGTAAGGAATTGAGGGCCTGCGAGATCTCAGGTTTGATCGAGGCAAGAGTACGGGATCTCAATTCTGTACCATAACGCTGCTTAACCAGTCGTGGGAGACTGGGGTGAATGAGGCGTAACCAAGTGAGGACCACAAAGTTTTCGAGTTTAGGAGTTAACTCCTCATCCTCCTGCACTGCTTGGCCATTGTGGGTTAAGCCGTTGGCACGTAGCAATGAATCTTCTACGAATGCTGTGAGGCGCTGGTACAGATCTTCGGGGCGCTCATCAGCAGCCAGGTGTATTTCGGAAAAGTCAATGAACTGAGCCCCGGTGACTTGGAAACCAAAGTGCTGCCTGATGGTTTGCCAGATGAACTCGAGGGATGTAGAGTTTTTCACCAGAGTATTACGAGAGATAATTGGGCAATAGTTGGCGATCTGTCCTAACATCAGCTCGAGGAAGTTAACTTTTTGGCGGGCTGTCAGGCGACGAGCTAATGGCACTGATTCGCCATCGTTTTGAAGACCTCGAAGCGGCTGGCCCCTGGTCTTTTTTAACCATGTGAATCCATCTGCGAGGAAGGGGGCGAAGTTGCTGTCCAAAGAAAGAGTGTAAATGAGGTTTTGTTTCCAGTTTTCAAAGGAATTGATAGATTCCACTTTGGAGAGGCACCACTGCTTCGGTGCACGGTGTGTTGCAGCCATAATTCACGTTTAGGGCTCTGGAACGTGTTGACACGGCGAAGGATACACTGTTTTGGCTCACGTGGACGAGGCGAAAAATAGCGTTCTTCGGCGAAAATATGGCCTGGGTAGAACCGAACACTGCCACCACGCCAGTAGGAGAGTTAACACAATGAACCAAGGCACGTCCAGATAGTGAAAGGCTTTAATCACAACAGGAAAACTAGACTCCGAACGAGTAACAAACAATATGGCCGACGCCACGAGGAGAAGCAGTTCAAAGCGCATGCTCAACCCAGATACCGCTGACCGGTACTGGCGATCAAACCCAAGATATTAAAATCACTGCTGCCTGGAGACAAGATTCGTAATAAATTATTAATTTCCCAGCATTACTTTAGAACACCTGTCGTGACACTCCTACATAAATAACCCAGACTACAATTGTATTTTATTTGTATAAAACAGAAAAAAATATTCTTCATAATTTAATTTTCTACTGTTTCTCCAACAGAAACGCTCGGAAAAACGTTATTTTGAGTCACGATAAAGCTAATACCGCGTAAAGGATTAAAAAAAAAAAAAAAAAAAAAAAAAAAAGCGTGATATTTTAGAGCCTTTGACCCGCGAAGGATTAATCTCGCTCGTTCATATCACCGCAGAAATAACTGGAAAACACAATAGATTACAACTTACAGTCTTATCGATATTTGAACAACAAAGTTCAGCCTCAACCACTTTTGGCTAACCAAACGTATATCAATTCATTTTCGCCACAACATATTTTGCTCTAAAATTCACCAGAGTCCTCCTGTCTACATGCCATGTTTGAGAACTTGAGCTTTTAGACTATAGTTTTCTCGACTGCATAACAAAACCCGCGCAAGCAGGTAATCGCGACAAATTCCTTGAAATTTCCCACAAATAATGCCAACTTTACAGACCTTAGAGATAATTATTTTTTCGAAGACAAGCTGAAATCCAAATTCGGGTCAAAACTCATAAAATTTCAGAAATTGGCTTTGTCTCAAAGAAATATTACCTGCAGCCATTTAAGCGCAAGTAGTTTATCCGAGGTTCACATTGGTTCACATACCTCAACAATTGTCTCTAAATCCTTCTTCTTTTTGGCTCCAGAGGCATACTCACATAAAAGGAAAAGGAAAAGACTACAGAATAGTAATCTTAAGTTGTTCTCTATTTGAGATCATTATCCAATTTACGTTATCTGTGGGAGTAAATGAATGTTGGCAGTAATCTAATCGCGGCAAAAAGAGGCAGGCGAACCTCTTTGATTGGAACCTCGAGAAAACCTGGGAATGAATCTCAAGTCAATATGGCGGACGATTTAGGGAGTCTAGAAGAATTGGAGAAAAAGATTGACTCTCTATCGCATCCAGAAGTGATGGCTCTCTTCACTGAACAACTAGGAAAGATAATGGGAGATCCACTGCTTATTGGATTGCCAAATGAACCAACTCTCGATGAAGTGAACTCGCAGATTGCACTGGAACATGGCCGCGCTATTGTTGTGAACGTTCGTCAGCAAGATGAACAAGGCACTTTGCTACGTAAGAAGAACCTCAAATGTTTTCTAACGTAGAATTTTTAATCGTGAAACAACTGTAGCTGCCTACTCAATTAATTGTTGATAGAGAAATAGGTTAAGAATATCAAAATAAATTACTTTAATGAGGAAAATATTATTATATATTAGACTTACCATGAAAAATTTAATTGGTCGAGAAGCATTCAATCAATATACAATAACATACGAAGTTGACACGATAACCCAATATCTACAGCAGATATTATAGGCAGCATGTTGAGCAAGTTCTGCTTAGTTTACAAGACCCTCGCCAGTGTAATGTTCTCAAACTTTTGCAAACTTATAGAAGTCCCTTTTTTTGTAGATAATGTACATTGTATGATAAAACGATTATTGAATTGGGTTTTCGCATGATTTAATCAATTGCCAAACCTTGTGTCTGTGTTATCTGCCTCACCGTTTGGCTTTGGCTGGCAACTCAGACCTGGGTTTTGATAAATCATTATATCATACCTAACCTCACCCAATAATTTCTTATAGTTAGTAGATACACCTGTGCTATACAATCAAGTGAAAAGTGCCTTTCTTGTACTCTGACTGGCTAAATCAAAATTGATTACCAGGTACCATTCACCTCAGAACAGCGAAGAGACAAAATTGCATGTCAAGTGGGTCTTATGCAACCACATTTTGGTATACTGACTGAGATAAACTACATTTTTGTTTTGTACATGGTTTCTATACCAATTAAAAACAATTTTTCACCCCAGTGTCAGTGACATTGGTGGGCATTAATACCTCATCCCTTTGCAGATTGGTTCATACCCTCCACTGTTCAACTCTACTTTGGTGAATAATTATGAAATATTATTAACTCTTGAGGGAACTCTGATGGACAGAGATGAAAGCCAAAAGAACAGGGCCAGGTTGTTCAAAAGGGGGTTAAGAAAACCCAGGGTTAGTGTAAAATTTAATTGCAGATCTGAAAGCTTTAAAAGAAAATTCAGTTTAATTCCGCATGTCTGCAATTTGATGATTGAATGCTTTGGGAAGAAGCAGGAAAATCATCCTACAACAGCTTTTGAACAGAGAAATATAGAAACCTGGATTAGAATTGAACCCTGGGTTAGCGCTGATCGGTGTTTGAACACCTGGGCCCAGAATGTTATTTACTTGATGGTTCTATGTATACAGTGAGTACATTATAATGTTATATGTTTTTTAAAACACCTTCAGCTGTTGTTGTCATCCAAAATGCAACAGTGCATGACTTAAAGAAGGCAATACAAAGACACATCTCACTTAAACTATCTAGGGAAGGAGGCCCAAATGTTGTCTCCTGGTAAGTGGATTTAAAAAATTGAATCATGTTCATTTTACACTCTATTTTCTATAGGGGGGTTGTTTTCATTTAATATTAATATCTCCTTCAATGCTAGCTTTCTGTCCTCTGTACACTGCCCACAAAAATAAACATTGAGGTAAGAGATTTAGTCAAATTCAACATATTTTAGAATACAGTCTAATTAAACAAAGGCTAAATTTTGTCTAAAAAAAACCGGCCTTATTTTTTTACATAGTTTGATATTTCTGATTGATATAATCAGATTTATACACTGTACTTTCAAGATCAAAATATCAGTCTACCACTTTGTGTGTGCTATACATTGTTATGTTTTTACACTCTGTAGCCTTGAAAATTTGGTATTGAATCAAACAACGTACCCTAATTTTCATTTCATCTCTTAGCTTTCTACTTGAAAACTTGTTGAATTTTATAGTGGAACACTCACACTTGTGGCGAAGGGTTATAAAGCCTAAATATATAGATTTAGCCAAGCCTAAAAGCAGAGCTCCCAAGTTCGTAATATTAATGATAACATAAAAGATGTGCAGTTGCCAAGACTTGCCTGAGACACCCCTCCCTTCATTTTGATAGTGTCCCCTACCCTACCCATGCAATCTGAAGGCACATATGCTCGGTCAGTCACTTGACAACCAAACAAAAAGAGGTTGGCCATATTCCATGGGTATGGGGCTCTGCTCCACGCACGCTTTGTGTGTGGGAGCGCTGCTATAAAACAAATATTAACTTGACCTGTTCAACTTACGTATATGCAAAGCTAAAACTTCAGTAGAGATACAGAAATTGAAATTCATGAAGCATGGATGCCTACTATTAAAAAGCATAACTGCTGGTCAGTATCAAAGCCAATATTTGAGACAAACAATTAAATGTTAATCTTTCTTTGCACAAATCTTTATGTAATAAATTTAATACATATAAGTTATAATTAATAGGAAGTACGTTTGGAAAACCTATTGGTTGTCATTTGAAGGACAGAAGCTAACAGAGGATCATCAACCACTCATGTAGTAAGTCAATGGGTAGAAATGGTTATGAATTATTTAATATTATGACATGACTCGGGCAGTCAGAGGGCCAATAACTAAAATCAACCAATCAAAATGCTCTTTTGCCAGTCAATATTCTCTCAGTATTGGACTGGGCATTATCCCAAATGGTTGCGAATGATACTGCACTTGTGTCCCTTTGAACTTCAGTCATATAATAAATCTCTTATTAACCAAGCTTGCTCAGGACCGTACTGGAAAAGTATTGGCCCTCGGTCATTTTCGTACGGACCTCTCTGCGCTCAGTCCGTACTGTCAAGACCTCAGGCCGATATTCTCCCAGTACAGCCCTCGCGCTTGGTTAATAAGATATATGTATTATGATAGAATGCTTTAACCCATGAGAGTGACTAGCATCTAATTTCTCCTTACAATATCACTCGACCTGAACCACACATTAAGGTCATGGAGAAGAAAGGAAATGATCACCATGCAGCTAAAGAAGCTCTTGGTTTTTTTCAAATAACTCTCCATGTCTCCCTAGGAAGTGTAATTATAACATAACCAAAGAAAAGTGCACACTCTGATTGGTCAATTCAGCATCCACCATTTTCCAATGGGTGTACACTTCTGGTGTGAGCAAATGCAAAGACTAGTTTTCCACGCACACTAGTTTTTTCTGGTCATGTAAGATTTGTTAAATAAAAGAAATCTCTTTTGCTACAATGTTCAATGTTATGCTATAAAACAAATGGTACATGTAAATGCCACAGCATACACTATTGAGTTATGGATGCACTTGGGAGGTTTGCTAAGCACTCGAGAAGCTAGAGTCACTCTCTGAGCTATCACCTTGTGCAACTCTTATGCTTCTTTCATGCTTAGCAAATTCCCACATGCATTCAGAACTCAATAGTGTATGCTGTGGTGTTTACCATTTGTTAAAGAAAACAGTATGGAGAATTTACTCACTGATATTAGGATATAAACTGTAAACTGCGCAATTTTAAACTTAATTTTCTTATTTCTGACTGTGATTGAGAAATGGAACTGTTTGTTTTAGAGCAGACATGTACTTGTAGTTATAAGTTGGCAGACTCAGTATTTTAGAGTGTAACTTCTATTTTTTATTAAACATTTTGTAAAGAATTTCACTTTGAAAAAAATTATTAATGTAATTTATTTTGCAATTTTTATACTTTCAATTATTCAGACTGACTGTATTTTTTTTTAAGGGAAGTTTTGTTTTTCATGTGAATAACCTCATTTCTCCGTGTAGAAATATCTCACCCATATCTTAAATTTTGATTATAGTTTGCACATATGTAATAAAAACTAAATGAGAAAAAAAAAAGTGTGCCCGAAAGGTTTGAAAGCTTGGGTGACTGAGCAATTTTGATCACCTTTAGTGTAAGATTTGTTTCTCTTTGCAGTTATGGCATTCAAAGTAAAGATGAGGTTACTTTTGTGAAGAGACTCCGAAGGAAATAACTTGATCATCAAGATTTATTCTTAGATGATGGGAAGAACAGCTGGTCTAAAGCGAGACAGCAAATTTGGGATCACATCCTCTATCATGTACCTTCTGGCTCACAGAGAGATGAAGAGTTTCCCAGTGATCTCAGAGAATGCAATAATTTTTGTTGTTTTTGTTGTTCTACCCCCATGAGAGAGTAGAGAACATATTGCTACACGTGCCAGGCCCACAGCTGGTATTGTGATGATATAGAAGTTCAGTAGACTCAACACTGCAGAGATTCACTGATGAGGTTTGCATGGCCCCCTTTTGAGGTCATAGCCACAAATTCCATCATTGGCAGTCATTCATGAGAGAAGTTTCCTAAACTACTGTATTAGATGGTGAAAGCAGGAAAGATCTTGTTTTTGTATTACTCTCAGCCAAGTTCATTTAGTTTTGAGCCTCCTTAATTTCTTGGCAGTTAGTGTAGTAATGATTGATTTTTTTGAATTTTTTTTTTTCTATTTGATATACTGTACATAAGAAATGAATGAGTGAATGATAAAATTTAGCAATTGGGCATTCATGAGAAGTACTTTGACAGATTTTTGGTCATTGATTAAGTGTTGGTTTGGTCTAATCTCACCCAGACTTCTGTAAAATTAATTACTGTGTGACATAATGGCATTAAAAAAGGATGTGAACCATCAATGATTAATAACGAGCTATCAGAAATCAATGTGTCGGGAATTATGTTTTGGGGAGATGCAGAAATTAGTTTGCTGGACTGTAGATCAAATAGACTGGGTCCAAGCTCTGACTAAGTCATTGTCTTTATTTCTCAATTATTCCTTAATTGTTTATTTATTATGTTAATTTTCCACTCTGCTGCTGCTATTGTGCTGTTTACCATTTTGCTGTAAATGATTTAAATATAGACCACTTTCATAAATCGCTGCCGGATTACTATTCTTTTGTTTAAAATTAAATTAGCCTTTCTGACCTTGTTCTCCAGTTAAAAATTCAAAAGAATACATTATCTCAAGCGAGGCCAGCAAGGCTAATTTAAATTTAAACAAAAGAATATTAATCCGGCAGCCATTTAGGAAAGTGGCCAATGGGGTCAAGGGAATTAAGCAGATCTTGTTCAAGTTACTGAAAGGTTCCAGTTAACCATGTTAGGGGCAGCAGGGTTCTACTGTATTTATTTTTTCAGGCAAGACACTCAACTCTCACTGTCAGTAGTGCTTCTTTCCACCAGGATTTAAAATGGATAAAATGGACTTAAAATGGATTTAAAATGGATAAAAGCATAACTATGATAAAAGGGAGCTGTCAAGTAAATGCGACAACATGCTGCTGGGTAACCCTCGGAATAACATTATTTTTCAAATTTTGTCATTTTATTCATTTAAATGATGAAAACAGCAGTTACTAAAGCTTTGACAAGGGGTGCAACCAGTGGAGAATGTTAAAAAGGGGGGGGGGGGAGGCAGAGTTCTGAAAACCACTTTCATGCTCTTTTGCTCATCTTCACTGATTGAGAGCCTGGAATAGAGGGTCATCCTCGGTGTAAAAACCTGACGAGGTTTTCTTTGTTTCATGAGGTATTAATTGTTTTGCTGTACGCTATTGTTTATAATGTTTTATTATCTTTGTTTTACGTCACTCGTGAGCTTCACAGGTTTTTACACCAAGGATGAGCCGGAATAGATCACAGTGGTGTTGTGACTTGCATTTTTCAGAAGAAATTAATTGCTAAGTTGGCCTTTCAATTACACTGATAATGCCTTCTCTCTCTGACTCACATTTTGTCATCTCACCTCACCCCCAACGAAAACTTTATCGGACCTTTGTATGGCATATAAAATGTAACGGGTAGACCTGGGAACAAGTAGTCTAAAACGCGCAAATGAACAGTTCTTTAAAATCTCAAGGAATGACTTTGGGCATGGAAGAAGGTGGATTTTTCGCAAATTGTAGGGAGCAATTGCAGAATACCCAGCCACCTCATTTACCTGTATCGGGAGGCTTTGAAGAACGAACCATAACACAATTGTGCAATAGAGTATTCTTATTCAATGACATGTAAATGAGTGGCTGGCTATTCTGCAATCTAGCCAATTGCAGTTTCAGTGACTGCAAATTTCCCTGTATTTCATTTTCAGAAGCGAGGGTCGAAGCTCGTACCATGGTACCTCACAGCGGCTTCTCTAAGCGGCACACGTACTGCTCGAAGATAAAATGGACGCTGAGTGGAGATGGAATTTTTCATCAATAATTGTTGGAATTTGTTCATCAAAACTACTCGAATGAGGAGCAAAACGAATGCACCGCTTGTATTGAGTGCGGATGAGAAGCTGGTGAAAGAAGCGTCGAAAACTTCCGAGTATCAGGACTCTCTCGATATTTTCATCACCTAAGCCTCGAGAATTGCTGACTTGATAAGGAAAGCTAAGCACTGTGTGGTACTGGGATTTCGACATCTGCCGGTATCGGGGACTACGGAGGGAAATCTGGCAAATGCACTGCAGAAGATAGGTGAGAAGGCTCAAATACAACTTTTGGATACCAGTAATATATTGATGAACTCAACCACAATGTTTACAATGGATCGAGGGTGAATAGGGCATGGTATCAAAATTCCCCCATCCCACCCCCCCCCACCCACTCCACTTAATGTTCACATTTACAATGTGCACTTCTCTGATTTTCATGAGTGTTGTGTATTCATTTAGTGGAGACACACACTCCTCAATTGCTTACCACTATTCTATCTTTATTCGTTGATCAAGTATCTTATAAGCTGGTAGAATAGTCTTACTAATAAAAACAGCACTTTCACATCACTCAGTAATATTACAGTAATATCACTAACACTAGTACGAGTACTTTTACTGTGTTCTCAATACAAAACTCCATATTACTCTGAAACAAAGCATTGGTCAATCTGAGTGACTCGAGGTTTTTCAGTTGGTGATTCTTTTTTATTCTCATGACTTTGATGTTTTACTCTGTAGTGATACTGTAATGTGAGGTCAGATGCTGATCATTACTCTAAGTGGATAAGGGGTTTATAGACTTCTTAGATTTTATGATTGGCCTGACAGGAAAGCCTTACAAAGAGGTGTTGCAGACTGAGATAAAAATTTCAGAAGTGTGCCTGTCAAAGGTGTTGAATTCTGGCCAATCAAAGGGAAATGTAAGGCTTTGTGAGGCACAGTAATGTATCAGTATCTTGACCAGAAGATGACTAGCAATTAACAAATGGTAAACACCACAGCGTACACTATTGAGTTGTGGATGCATGCAGGAGGTTGCTTAGCACAAAAGAAGCGTAAGAGTCGCTCGAGGCGATAGCCGAGAGCAACTCTAGCTTCTTGAGTGCTTAACAAACCTCCCAAGTGCATCCATAACTCAATAGTGTACGCTGTGGTGTTTACCATTTGTTTTATAACATAACATTGATACATTGTAGCTAAAGAGTTCCCTTTAATTTAACAAATCTTACGTGACCTGAAAAAACAAGCGCGCGCGGAAAAATAGTCTTTGCATTTGCTCACGTCACCAGCGTACACCCATTGGCAAATGGGGGATGCTAAATTGACCAATCAAAGCACGCGATTTACTTTGGTTGTGTTATAAAAGACATTGTCAAACAAAGGATAACACTGGGTTACCAGTGTATTCAACACAATGAATCTATAGCCACAACCTTCTCTACTGTATCAAGTGTGTTATTTCTCTGCAGCATTTCTTTTCCCACTTTAGTTTTCCTCTGTATACTTTTTCTACTTTGATAACCTACCTTACTGAAATCATAAGTTCTTTTTATTTTACTTTTTATAGGGAAAGCCACTAAACTGAAGTAGTAAATGAAGGCCATGATAACAAACCAGAAAACGAGATCTCCAAAGACTGTTATTGATAATGTTGACGAGGGGGACATACATGAGATGGGTGATAAAGATTGTGGTGTACCATATGAAGAAATACAGTATGTCCAACAGACACTCATGAAGCTCTTTGCAAGTTGATTCAGTCAGGTTTCCTCAAGCACATTATCAGTCAGAGTGGAGATAGACTACATGGATACATGGACTGTCTGGAATTCCAGAGAGAAAGACCTGTCAGAGTTACATGGCAATGTCTTCATGGAAAAATGCGCAAAGTGTGACACTCATTACCAGAGACCATTTTACAGTATGTTCTTGATGATCATGCAAGCTCTTGTTTTGAAGAACTGAATGATTTAGGTACTAGGACTCTGAAGACAGCAAGACATGCTAAACTGTTTGATTTTTGTGATCTGAGTCAGAACTGAACACAAGTGCAAAAGAAAGGTGGGAATTTAGTGTTTGTCATCTGATGATATGAGTGCAGGGCTCGGCACTAACAGTAGTCCACTAGCCACAGACTATTAGAAATTCAGTTTTGGCTAGTGGTTTTTTGTTTGCACTAGCCAGTTTAGCTAGTAAACAAACTGAAATTGTCATAACATCTAAGATGTCACTAGTCACTTGGCTAGTAAGTTGAAAAGTTGGTGTCGAGCCCTGGAGTGACGGAAAAAATTCCGATATTTCAACCTATGACTGAGAGCTTTTGCTCTAATTCTAATTACTCCCATGCTCATGTTCTTTTCACACTATGTACAGCTGTTATACACCATGATCAAATTCTTGGTTAATGTTGTGTATTCCGAATAAAGGCAAGGAACACAGTAAACCAGATCAAGATGGCGGTAAGAACTATTTTTTAATCTGAAAGAAGACCTCGTGTACAATACCAAATATGGAAAACAGGTCTCGTGATACTAGCTTCTACGTAGAACAGGGAACCCAAAAAATTGGGAAAATCTAACAGTTAATTCTATTTTCCCAAAATTTTGCTTATTAACAATTAATCAAGGAAAGTGCATCCTTTTGGTTTTCTAGGCAAAAGATAGATGTGGACAAACTATGCCTCGCGAAGGATTTAACAGGGACACAGACGGGCTCCAGGGTCCTTGGAGACTGTGACAGACTCATGTCACTTGCGATGCAGCAATTAATGACCCAAGATGCCTTGCGAGATTGGGAGAATGAAAGAAGTACCCGTATGAGCGAGTTCGATGGAAAGAGGGCAAAGAGCCGAGAGAGTGGAACGAAATAGCATGTAATGGTACTCAGTGAAATTATGAGCTTTTAATGTGTTTTTGGATTAATGTAATTTATTGCAGTTAAATATTTATTTTTAATGAAGTGAATCACAGTGTTAAGTCTTGCAGTGGTGAGACAATTCAGTCATTCTTGCTAAAAGTCACACGATAGACATCCGTATTGAGATTATAAATTCCTTTATGATTCCAATCCACTGCGTTTACTTTACCACCCAAAATTTTCAGCTCCAGTAGAAAATAGATTGACCGCAGAAGTATTAAAACTGAAAGGAATTTAAAGCTAAACCAGAATTTTATTCAGCACTGCTTGCAACTCTTCCTACAGTTTGGCCCCATCCACAATGGATTCTTGGTACATTCACCGATTTTGGCCCACGCAGAACAGCGTTTGTCTGAATCTGTACATGCAGGTGCTGCGAAAAGAGAAAAAAAAAGGTCAAATCTGTTAGAAATACATGTTAAAAGGTAGAAGAATTCGAGCCAGTTCTCCAGAAATTCAGTAATAGAGAAAAAAAAGTAAAGTATGTTTTTCAGCCTTTTCCTCTCCATCGTTTAGTCATATCGACTTGATCTCGGTGAAAAAATGTCGTTCAAAGATAATTTCACTTACTCTTCGTATTCATTTAAGGACGAAGGATAATGGAGGAAAAACAAAACCTGACTTCAACTAAGTTAAATTTGGTATCAAGTGGTGTTGCTTGAGAAATTGAAACATGGTTCTCTTTACTCTTGTTGACTTATTTAGTTAATTTTTCTTTTATCTAAGCCGTAAATGATCGGTGGACGTAAGGAATTTTGCAAGCGCTAAGTCTACGATTTCAGCCAGCGTTGCCATCGTTTTCATAATTAAAACATGCACAAAAGTGACATTACTGAAGAGTTATTAATGCATGTGGGAATCTTTAGGAACATGAGATGACTTCCAAAGAATCCAAAGCGCCGGGCATAACCGTGGAAACCTGTCTCGTTTTCTTGAATAATCGTAGGCATACGGTATCTGATTTAATTTCATAGAGCAATTTTCAATGTTGAGTGTCGAAAGTAACCCGGGATTTCTTATGTTTTGCATTACCTTGCTCTGTAATTGGTCCAGAGAACTCGCATCGCTCTCTAAGCCAATCAGATGAAACTAACACTAATCACGATTTGGTCGCTCGTCTTTTCCCGCCCCTCAGGCAATTTGATTTTACCGTTGACTCCAGTAGAACACATTCTCTCAATTGCAACATCTATCCAAGTTTTTCTACCTCAAAATTTAATTCTACTGCAATCCCTTTTTCCCATTATTCCTCAGAAAAAGGTTCATTATTATGCTGCGAAATTTAGAATCCACCGCAAATACCTATGAAGCTGCGACAGAAGTTAACGTAATCAATATTCTAAAAGATAATTCTTATCTCTTTAAAGACGTTCACTAAACTTTGCGAGACCTCATTTAAAACCTCGTTATAACGTCAAATATACACTTACTGCAGATCTTGCAACTTTTTCGACAGTTAAACTTCATAAAAGCTGGATTCTTTTGACATTCACGAATTCTAGCCCAACCAGGGCACTGATCTTTGTATTTGCTGTTATCCTCACAGTTAGAGGGAGGTGGTGTTGTAGCACTGATTGCTGAAATAGATGTAAGCCATCGGGAATAGATTAGTATTGAATAAACCAAATGATTAGTATTGAATAAACGTAATTTGGTTCTATCAACTAAGTTGAAATTGTGAATTGGCTAATGTAAAGAGTTAAAAAGCTGACGTTTCGAGCGTTAGCCCTCCGTCAGAGTGAGTAAAACGTTTCTTGATAACAACTGAAATTCTCCATTAGTGATCTTTGCAGTTTATGAACTAAAACGCCTCGACTGTTACTTTCTGATAAAAACAAAACAAAACGTAATACCCAAACAAAACAAAAAAAAACAGAAAAGTCGTAATTTTTTAAAAGGAGCGGTGGTATTCCAAGACTCAAATTTCAGTTTTGATCTACATAAAGTTCTCTTAATTTTTTTAAGACTTGAAACAGCTATATTATATCATGTTATTCTATGGCAGTTACCTTTGTCTGAAAAGTTCCTCCAGTTTTTATAATTATGCGGTTTTGAGGAATGTACATTGGGCGATATTTTCTGAGTTACCTACCTCCGCAAACGTTGCAACTCCTCTTACAGTTTTCTTTCATCCACTTCTTGTTGGCTGAACATTCACCTTTGGCTGCCCAGATATGACAGGTGTAGTAATCATCTTGACACTCTGATAGACAGCAAATCATTGAGTTGCGTTAACCCTCTCCATCCAAACATCAGTGTGCATATTCTCCATACTTTTCTTTATATATTTCATATAGTGCTGACAAGGAGAATTCGTTTAACAATCAAGAGCTTAAGTGTGTGATCATTCCTGTATTCTTCTAGCCGTAATGTTTAAATGCTAGCCTCTCTTAGGGGATTATATGTTTATGGTAGAGCTCAGTATTGCCTTTTCTGTAACGCAGTGGTGGTGAAGGAGTCGTCATAGTGACACCAATGCAATAAAAGGTAGCCGTAAAACGACCAAACAATTAAAACCCTTTAGGCGCAAAAATTGACAAATTTTAACCGATAGTCTTAGAAAAAAAAATAACCTCAAAACATTTTCTGGCGATCAAAATGGAATTATATTGACCACTTGCCGTAAAATGGCCACCATTTTAACCGTGAGCCATCACCCTAATGAGACCCTCTTTTTCAGTAAGTTTTAATAGATAACGAAACATCTGAAGAGCACTACTTACTGCATAGTCCAGGGTCGATGTACACATCATCGATGGCAATATCTGAGTATCCAGTCTGACCTACTGTGCCTTGAATGGTGAGCTGAGATTGTCATAGGATAATGTTGATGAGGTAGTTTTCGACGGAGCGTCCGAAAAGGAAACAAAACAAGACCCAAGTAATCCAAGCAACCAATCAGAGCAAACATTTACCTCGTCGTTAGCCAATGAGAACTCAAAGTGAGATAAGCAACATGCTTGAAGCGCGAGAAAATCCTAATGTACAAGTCGCGATTGGTTTTAGTTTTGCATCTGATTGGTTGAGAGGACATCGCAAGGTTTCTGGACCAATCACAGAGGAAAGTTTAGTCTCAGTCTATTTGTAAATTGAGGGAACTAATCTAAATTTCAGTACTAATACATGACGCTGTAGATCTCTACTAACTGGCTGGTGAGACCTGAAAACATCATACAGTTGTTAGAAGCTTCGCCGACGTGTTGAGCAAGGCGTTATTTGAATTCACCCAATGCATTGGTCGCAAAAACAGATTAATGTGCAAAAAAGGTTGGTTCTCAAATATTTCGGTTACCTGAGCTTACGTTCAACAAGCAATAAGATGCAAAATGATAAAACATGGCCTTAGGGTAAGAACACTGTCTATTTCATCCTAAGATTCAGCCCCTTCCCCCCCTGAACAATGATGGGTGCTTGTAAAACACTGCTTGAAGATATCGTAAAGGAATTAAACGGGGGGGGGGGGGGGAAAGGGGAAATCTTGCCACAAACATCCTTACTTTATATGACAAGCCCATGGAAACATCAATATTTCCCATCCCTTTCTTCCAGCCTTTGCCTTGGTTACCATTCTTGTAGAAAATAAACCAATTTTTTCCGTTGGATAATTCCAGCTTGATGGCCAGACTACCCATCGTACCACCGTACATGGTGTAGTAAAACTTAAGGCATTGTCCGCCTCTCCTCGCCGGGGTCCAGGGGCTTACAAGGTCTGCTCTTTGTCCAGGGCGGGTTCGTGAAGATTCCATGTACAGATAGAATCCTACCATAACAACAAAAACATACAAGCAAGACGAGAACTGAATAACTGATTGAACTGTACGAAACGATGACCAATAAATAGCCAAGAAATATGATATTACTGAGTAACATGATCTTTCACAATCGCCAAGCTTAAAATTTACCATCTTCATTCAGTTTAAACAATATTTAAGCTGAGGCATTACATATCGACATTCCTATCCTTGCAGTATGAAGGATGTTTTTCATCATGGACCAAGCCTACCACAAGTCTCCTAAATCTTAGTGATAGACTGTCCGAATTACATGTACCAACCGGATGGTCGAGGGTGTGACTCATTTTGAGAGCACTCAGAGTTATTTTTTCTCCAAGCATGCCGTTGACATTCACTGAATAACACTGCATGTTACTGGGTTCCCTGTTTTTGTGTTTTCCCGCCCTTTTTGTCACATGACATCATCACATGACCCCAGTCGCTCATGAATGTTCTGTTTTTGTTATGTTTGGGGAGGCATATTCACTCGAGTAACGAGGTCCGATGAGCAGATAGAAAACCACATAAGACGAATTTTGGTCGTTAAAGGTTTGGTTGTTACACAGCATGTGCGTAATGCAAATGCATATATGAATGTGTTAGAGAAGAGTGATCATGAAAGCCGGAAAACTGAGGTTATAGAAGTACAGAAAAAATCAAGGACAAAAACAGCCCTGGTTTTAACATGATTTTAAGCGCTCCCTGGCTTGCACAGTCCTTTGTTTTTGCAACAGAATACAATAAAGATTGAAATATATTTTTTTGGTTCAACAAAACTGAACCGCTATTAATTATTACGAATGGTAGATTACTCTGCCAAGTTTTACTACTAAAGCACTTTATTGACTATGGTTGAAATATGGTATAAAGATAACCTTTCCCGCTTGTATGATCCTTTTCAGGACCTGTGTTCATCGTCTGGGTGAAGCCTCGATGAAAATTCCAGTTGAGATGGTCATTGTTGGAATTCTTCCACATCCCAAGACGTGCATTTTCAAAATCAACATCGTCGTTGTCTGGAAAAGGTAAAGACGGGAAATGGTACAAGTCTGACTGAAAATGACAAGAATGAGTTTATTTCTTTTTCGTTTTTCTTTACGTTTTATTTGGCCTTGTTTATGTTTCTTTATTTGTTTTTGAGTAAAAAATAACATGGAAATCACACGCATATCTAAGCATATCAACTGGTATATGTACCATCTTCCGTGACACTTCATCTTTTATATTGTTCAGTAGTGAGTGATGAAATACCAAAACATTCACAGGGTAAAGGTATTATGCGGTGTGATGCTTTTATGTAGTTATCATGAGCCATCCCGGTACATAAGCAGGTTTTATCATGCGAGGTTCGTCGACTGTTGTTGTCAATTTTTGGCGTGGAAAGTGTGTAATGGATCGTCTCTGTAACTGAATTCCCAAGGGATGACCCGCGCCATTTGAAAACTCTTTTCAAATGAACATCATAGAGCAAAATACACGACGTGACGTAGACTATAATGTGCTCACAGTTTTCCCCAAGACATGTTCACTACTCGGAAAAGATGAAGTCGGCAAACAAATATCCGAGGATTAGGAGGGGGGGGGGGGGAATGGGGAGGGAGGGGTATCAATTTATCTGCCATGTCGAACTTCCCAGTGAAAGACTTTGGAATACGGTCGTATGTGATGTAGTATATAGTTGAGACATGAAATGTTCCACACAGCATACTTTTACTTCTCAATCAACATAGGGCTAGTAACTTTAAGAGGCTCAGTTATAAGGATTTCAGCATGTAAAATGGGTCGCAAACATCATAATCTAGTAAATAATTTTGCATTTCCATTTTTTTTTTCAATGTTAAACTATTGAAAGCTAAGCAGTGTATATCATTTCTCACTTACCCAGATGACATCTCTTCAAAATACACATTTCGTGCCCATTCCCATCACCTTGGCAATTTTTTCCCCCATGAGCGGGAGAGGGATTGTCACACCTTCGAAATCGTCCTCTAACACCATCGTTGCAGGTTTTACTGCAACTTCCCCAATCTGACCAGCGACCCTAATGTCCATCAACAGGGGCTGTAAAGATTTTGTACCATCAGACATCGTATCTGAACTTTCATATAGAGCAATGTAGATGACTAATTGACGTTGAGGTGGCGGAGTGGCGAGGCAGAGGGAGTTATGCGAAGGACTGCTATGCACCCCGTGTAATTCAGCCCTAAAGAGAGCCTGAGTGCACACTTAACTCCAAACATATAATTCAAGTGAATCTGTATAATTTTAGAGAAACACTGGTTTGTGTGGCTATTAAAAACGCACTTCAAAATACAAAATTTAGTTATAAATCGGCGATTATTGCTATGACACAGGTAAATCATCGCACTAAACCTATGCCACCCGACCAAAATGTCGTTTAACCTCTTTCATAAATGGTAGGCCCCATTTTTGTTATGTTCTAGTAGAAAGCTACGAACATCCCATAGCAAATACTAAAATGTAATTGGCTATACTACTCGCTGTCTATTGCATGATAGACAGTTCACTCATATTAATCGAGGGCAGGAGCCCATCAAACATGGGCTTCTGTCGAGGGCAAATAAAATGATTGTTTTAATGTAAAGCTATTGGTCGTTCAAAACTTAACAAGAAGACAAGCTCATGTTTTCATTTCATTTTGCTAGAAACTTCGAAATGTCATGGGCGAGGTCAAAGAAAAACTAATCGTCCATCGCACCTTTTGCGTTCACTTACTTGTACTGGCCCCTGAGGGGGGCTCTTATGATTAAAAAAGCTTTGACTCCAACGGATCGGGGGATGAATACGGAAGACAACCAGAACCAGAATTCATGAAAAAATGATCGGTATCTTAGAACCTGAATGTCGTCCTAAAAAGTATTGTATGAGAATTTGTCGTCGTTTCTCCGTCTGGATAAACCAATATCCAATCCCAAACACATTGAAGTAGTCTACCCGCCATTTTGCTAACCTGGACATGTAGACGACGGGCATTTTTCTCTTTGGATGTCAATTCCATACGCATTCACATTTCCACCACAAGACTTCATGTTGCCTGAATGGTAACAGTATCTCTCGCGGGTACGATAACATTTTTCATCACATGGAGTCCATCCAGACCAAGAGGCCCAGCCATACGATGTAGCTGACAAAAGAAAATTCAAAGCTTATCTCACTAAAAAAAAAAGGGCACAATCTTCAACAGCATTTGAAGCCTACAATTGGAGCCCCTACTGACTAATGCATACTTAGCTCTAAAACCGACGTTAGCCTCTGAGGTGGGCAAATAACAGATGAGTCATTATTATCGCATGGGTGGGGGGGGGTGGGAGGGGAGCAGCTTGTTGCGCGCCAATAGAACATAAAGGGGGAATATAGAAAAACTGTCAATTATGGGGGATTGTATGAATATGACCGAGCTTAATGGTATTCAGGGGGGGGGAAGTAGTGAGGTCAGGAGGAAGACTATCGAAAAATGACCACCAATGATTGGGGATGACTAGAATACTACAAAGTTGGGGATGAAAAGAATACTACAAAGCCTATGGTGAGAGGAATCAGATAAATTTTGTCGTAACAAAAAGCCAATTTGTCAACCCCACCCCCCTTCCTCTCCAAGCAGGCGATAGATAATGACCGTTCCCTTCACTGATTCTTTCAAAAATACAATATCAAATAATGCGTACTCACTTGCTCTGCAGTCATAGAGAGCATTTATTTCGAAAATATCTCTTGAGCTGAGCTTTTTGGATGGTGTGCCAAATTCCATATTTTCATTCCCAGTAGCCACAATAGTTGGCTCTCCGTTTTTGGTAAACGCAAGACGATCATAGTGCATGATCGACTGATAGTCGTACGACACACCCAGATGATCGATCGTTCTCCAGCTGTATTTATCAAACTGGTCCGAGTATCCTTGAAATGAAAAAAAAAAAATAATCATGATTGTTTTCCTCGCTATACGATTCACCTTTATCGAAGTATCAGTCGACGCTTTAATTACAACAATTTAATTTCCTTCGTCGATAATTACTTCGAAACCTAGAAATATTTACAAAGGCATGAGCAAACGTAATATGAGACTAAACGAAATAAACACGAGCAGTTAGATGCCTGATGGCTGACACTTACTCGGTGGCTCAAGAGAGTCACGAAAAGACGAGACAGGTAAAGGTAAGGTGAAGTCTGTTTACGAGCCTAGTGGCCCATTAGGCCGGTGCTTAACTCCGGTTTCTGTAGCATGAAGCGACTAGGAGTATTTCTACTCCCCCCTGGATGGGATGCTAGTCCATCCCAGGGTTACCCCTCAGCATTAATTTTGCCGGTACCCATTTTATACACCTGGGTGAAGAGAGGCACTGTGAGAGTAAGGTGTCTTACCCAAGAACACAACACAATGTCCCCGGCCGGGGCTCGAACCCGGACCACTCGATTCGGAGTCGAGCGCACCAACCATGAGGCCACCGCGCCTCCACAAAGACGCGACTACAGCTCAAAATCCACGGCAGCTGTCACAAGGACGCTGATTGCGAAAAACTGATAAAATCATCATTATACGTAAACTGCAATGATTCATGCAGTGTATCTAAGCACGCGCGGGCTCAACATAACGTACGTTCTTTCGTGAACGAAACAATGATATTGGCGAAGAGTTTTCTCTAATAAAATAATGTGGAACAAAGGAAACGCTGAGACAGCATGAGAATACTAATGCAGAAGAGGATGCTTTACCAACTAAACCGCTGGGAATTTCCTTAGGCAATCAATAATAAATACTATTTGAAAGGTATCCTGAATGCTGCTGCCCTGTGGGGATTCAGGGGAAGGAAGATGGTGGAACGCGGTAGGTATATACTCGAAGGAAGACCTATATTACGTGATGTTTCCTTTGCCGCCATCCAGCAACAAATTTTAGTACGTTTAATCGGCTGATTTCTTCTTTGCAAAGTTATGAAAAGGAAAATGAGAAAAAAAAAATTTGAGCATTTATTTGCAGTGGCGAAATGCAAAAGGTTCTTACCTCTTAGGATGTTCTCCCAGTTTATTTTCACATATTTATCTCTGTCCGACCGTGACTGCTCATGGAAGAAACCTATTGCAAAACGGGATATGTTGGCAAAACTCTCTTATAGTTATTGGGATGTGCATGGTATTTGGCCCTAGGCAAGGTTTTGGTGGAATAACATTCTGTTTCATTTTGATTTACACATGCACCCAATAAATGCGTGCACTTGATAACTTAGGAAATATGCTTTTGTTGAGTAATTTTAAGAGCAGATATTTCGTAAAGCTGATCTATTGTTATCCTATATGAAAAACTTCGTCTCCACCTTCACTTCAGCTTAAACTAGCCGAAACCTTACCACAAAAGTTGCTGCTAGGGTACCCCACCTCACCTTTCTTTATATTTCTTGGAAAAGGTAACAGTTGGCAGGGGGAGTAAGGGCTAAAAATATTATGGGTTTATAAAATTCGTCACATAATAGCCATGAGGTGTAAGCCGCTGGAAACATCTCACCTATGGCATGCATTATCTCGTGAATTATGGTTCCCACGAACTCACATCCCCTTGCGAGGGAGATGACTTGTTTACCCGGGGAAGCGTATCTCTTTCCCACCTTGGTTGAGCATCTAAATAAAAGAGAAAGACGATAACACTGAAACTTTTTTCTTTGCATCCTCAAACCTCTGATCAACCATACAGTCATCACTTACTAAAAGTTTGAGACTCGTGGCCACCAGCCTTATGAAAAACAATAGAGTCAAACAGAAAGACCCGATGATTTTACGCTTGATGAAAAGAACTCTCGGGTTAAACGTTTCATTTGTTTTTCATTTTCGGTGAGCAGTGGCTTTGTTAGGATTTTCCATATTGGGAGAGTCGTATGCAGATTTTTAGGACCTACGCGGTTTTTCACGACCTAAATTATATGGTTTGCATGATTTAAAAAAAAAAAAAGACAAAACAAAAAGAGGGAAGGGGGAGGGGTCAGGAATACTTCAGGATCCCCCCAGCTATGCTCCTTTTATCGTTCAATCAATCAATCCCGTCTCTTGCATCTTTCAATCAGTTAATTTGGTGAGGCAGGGAACGTTAAAGAACCCACATCACAAGATTACTGTGAGGTGGTCTGGCCTGTTTACTGGGAATTGGTGAGAGGGGGCACCTGTAAAATTTCCCCTCTGTTGATTGTAAACTGCCACTAGCAGTCTGGAAAAATCCCCCCCACAGTGTTGTAAAGCGCATTAGATCATTACATGGTAAATGCGCTATAGAAATTGATAAAATTATTATTATTGTTATCATTATTATTATCATTATCTTAAGATAACCTGGGAAAAGATTTTCATCGAGTTAGTCTATTTTTGAAAATCAATGATGCGATGATTGCGGTCAACTAATTGTTATAAGCCGTTCAAAATGAGCGTTATGTGTTACCTACCCATCTGGATTGCTAAATTCAATGTAGTTTTTATGATAACCACTGATGTAATTTACAAATCGTAAACATGTCGTTCTGTGAAACTCGTTAATGGCCTGACGGATGTTTGAAGTTATATGACCTAAAAAAAAACGAAAACAATAATAGATAAGCGGTGCAATTCTCAAAGGCTAATATCTGGTTACTGATTAGATTTCAAAAACATTTCCTCTAAAACGAAGATATCACGGATGCCGCCATTAATACACCCGGTAACTTTCTTGGAGTACGTTTCGCTTCAGTTTTTGTTTTGTTTTGCTTTTTGTTCGTTTATTTGTTTGTTGTATCCATTAAAAAACAAAACAAAGCAAAAACAAAGCTAAAAAGTACATTTTCATTTGCATTAATTTATCTTTAAGGGTTTTTCCAGCTGGAATGGGTAAATATTCGATCTCGTGGGAACTGGTATCACGACCTCAGAAATTGGAAATGCGTGCATCAGTACACTGTTTCAATTAGCTCGTTGATCGTTGATACACATCCAATTAGCAGCAGATTGGAAACGTCATCAATCTTGTCAGCAAACTCAGTCAGCCTGCATTTGCGTCAGAAATGTCATGTAAACTTCCGTGATCGAAACGGAGGGTTGCACGCCAATCAAATAGGTTTTCCTAGGCCCCTTAATAAGTTCTACTTGTCAGTCTCAACGTTCGCACGAAAAATTATGGTTGTTCCGTTCATTTCGTCGAGTATATGTTTAGATGATGACTACTTCCTTTGAAAGGGAAAGGAAACTGTTTTTTTTTTCTTCTTTTGTTTTGTTTTGTTTTGTTTTTTTTTCACGCAATGAAAAAGTGTCAAACACTTGTGAACGATCAATGATGAGAGCTGGCTTTTATAACTCCCCTCGCCTTATTAAAAAAAAAAAGGAGAAAGAAACCGTAAGATTCTTCCCCAAAAACCTCAGACTTCCCCCCTCCCTCCCTAATAAATAATAACTGGTCCCCTAGCTACATTTCCTAAATGCAAACATACTCATGTGCGAAGCGATCCGATAAGGTATGATGCGACTGGTCCACAGCCTTTTACGACCTCTTAATGCATTTCTTGACCTGTCTCCATTTAGTATGTATTCTTTCAACTCGGGATCCAGCTGAATATCACCTTGGTAGAATTGGGAAATGTTTCCTGGTGGGGTTTAAAAAGGTGTTTTGTTACTCATTAAAATTTACAGAGTTGTTTCGAATAAGTGTATGTATGATATTGGTTTGGAATTCAATTTGCGGGCTTACTAGGTGATATGTGGAAAAACAAACACACAAACAGAAATTAAAAGAAACAGATTAAAACAAGCGATATAAAAGAGTAAGTAAGCTATGGTGCATGGGGTAATTACATTATAAAACGAAATGGAAAAGGTAATGGGATCTTCTCCATAACAAAAAGGTCAAGGGATCCCCAACATCCTTGTGTTCCAAAGCAAATGTGTGAGTTACTTAAAAAAATTCTTGTCTAGTTTCTCGTTAATGCAAAAAAAACAATTCCGTGAGCTTTCTGCGGATGTGTGACATTTAAACTTTGAAGAGATATGAAAGATAAACTTCTTGGCCTGGCAAGTACCATTGTTGGCTTCCTCGATTCTGTGAAACACGGTTCCTCCTGACTGAGCTCCTATGCTCGCCGTTTCTCTCTTCTTCCTGAGATGCGCCATGTTGACAGCTAAGATGCGACCATGTACAGTTTCATATTCTGAAATCAAAACAAAGCAAGATGTAGCAGTTTTCCCAGGCAGATCGCGATCGATAGTTTCTGCTGAGCCTTTGAGATTATAGTTGTGATGTTCGGGTTTCCTGCAGTGTGCATGTAAGTCAGAATCACCGTCTTGGACAACAGTCTTTTGCCAAGAGCGTAAAAGCACGCGTATTTTTCGGATGAGTTTTTTTCACTCACCCGACAATTTCAACGTTACATAAGGTGCTGTTCTCTCTATATAAATTCATCATAAATTAATGTGAAATATGGGCGTCGAGCGTGTGTTCAGTTTTCAAAAGTTTCCCAGGAAATGTTGGCTATGATTGGCGTTTGTTTGGTGCGACCCGTTCATCAGAGTTGCCAAATATTATTGATACTTGTAAAACGGGGACGAAGAAAAAGGAAAAACCTATGAAAAATTACGAAAAACTATGTAAATGACGATCGCTTTCATTGATTACTTGTAGATCTGAACCGTGTGTGTGAGCTACCCGAAAAACCGATTCAGCACAGAGTTTTTTTCTTAATGGTAGACTTTGATAAGTTGTTTTGTTATCTCTTTTGCTTCAAATTATAATGTTTTGATTACTCAAATCTAGTTTAAGCCCCGAAAAAAACTGTTCGGTATTTTCTTCTAGCCGCAGCATGGTCCATTTTTGAAGGTGCTGGATAATTTGGCAAAGAATCAGTTCCTGCGCGTGCGTGCAACCCACCTCTGTTAGCAATTTCATCAATATCAGTGCTTATAGCGTGTTCTCTCTCCCGTTCGTCTGAAAAGGAATTTGTTAGGTACAATGAAATTCGAAAAGAATGCTTAATTATGATTTATGTCTCATCGAGAAATTTTTCAGAACTGCGCCCATGTTTACCTTGATCTAATCCTCAAACTACAGATATCTCGTATTGAAACAGTTAAGAATAGCCCAAGGAAGTACTTATTCAATCACTGATCTTTTGTCAAGTAAGGTATCGAAAATCTAGCGCAACAAAATTAAGAAGGGCCCTACAAATATTGATGGTCATATCTAGGGTATTTCGTAATTAATAGTGATAAAATCTTGTTGTTTTCAACTTTACACGTAACATGAAGAGCGGAAATTAAATGTTATCAATGATCTGATGACAACAGCCTGTGGAATGTGTTGATAGGGCCTACGCAAAGGGAATAGTTTCACGAGCAATTGTTATGGCCAGCGACATGCAAGGACAAAACAAAACATTTTGATAATTTTAACCAGGCTGAGCAATAACAGTCGCCCAACTTCAAAACCCTATTGCTTCATTGAAGATAAACGTGAAAAGCTATGGCATGTATAAAGAACGATATTATACGTAGCTGACAGAAGAATTTGTTAAATAATTTTGCAAGTCCTCTTGGAAAACAGTACATTTTCTGTGTACACTTCAAGGCACGAGAGCACATATATATATCAACCTGGCTTTAGCTTGCCATAAAAAACAAGAATCTTTCCTTAATCTTTCTGTCACGGTTTCCCTAGAACATGAATAGAAAATTTCCAACTTACTCGTGTCTAGAGGCGGAACAGTATCTCTGTTATTGACAGGCTTTGAAAAGCACTGAGAAAAGTAAAGGCCGAAAATGAGGAATAAGCACAACGCTGAGGACGCCATAGTTCTTCAATAATCTCATGCGACTACGTAATACTGACTCAGAATGTGCTCTCGTGGGAAGTGACTCATCGGTACGTCTGTGCTACGTCTTTGTACGATCTATTGTTTCGCTGACAGCTGTTAAAATCTTAAAGGCTCTCCATTTATATTGCGGGTAAAATGAGTTGAAAGAAGAGGATTTTCTTTGAGGAGAATATGAAGCAAAAGAATCGCCTCCTCAGATTTTCTTCTCATACCTCCCTTCTGTTCTATCATGCCGCGAAAGAAGGCAGTTGATTTTGTTTCCATGAGTATCGTAAACTCACAATTAATTAGCCTAATTAATAAGAAGTATAAAGCTTTGCGTTTAAAAAAGGAATCATGGAATAAAGCTGTCTGCTTTTGTTTGCTTTCCTTGTAAACTGTAAGCAGTCTTGGTGTTTATCTTTGCGATAGTGAGTGAAAATGTTTGACAGCACATTCTTAAATAAATGAATAGAAAATTAGAAAAACAAATTTTTATTCATCTTTACGTTATATTATTTTGTTCGATAATGGTCCTTTGTAAATGAAGCTTGACAGATCTTGTATGGACACGTTAGATTCTGAAAGTAAGATTTACTTAACAAGAACAGTGACTTGAAATGCAATAAGGGCATTTCCTGTGAGTTGCAATAAGGGCATTTCCGGTGAGTTGCAATAAGGGCATTTCCGGTGAGTTGCAATCAGGGCATTTCCGGTGAGTTGCAATCAGGGCATTTCCGGTGAGTTGCAATCAGGGCATTTCCGGTGAGTTGCAATAAGGGCATTTCCGGTTAGTTGCAATAAGGGCATTTCCGGTTAGTTGCAATAAGGGCATTTCCGGTGAGTTGCAATAAGGGTATTTCCGGTGAGTTTGCAGGTCCTCCTGGAAAACAGTATATTTTCCATGTACACTTCAAGGCCGTAAAAATATCAACCTTCTTAAAAGCTCGCATCGCCTTAATCATTATTTGCCTTTTCTTCTTTCTTTTTACTTTTTAATCAACGCTTATTCTGAGTAGACTTTATCAAAGCTCTTAATTTCGAGACAGAACTTGAGATAGGCTAAGTGATATAAGCGTCATTTATTTCCTAATGGAATTGTTCCATATTTCCATTCGTGACTTCTCTGGAAGGCTCAGTATCAGAGTTTCAGGCAGAGTTCCAGGCATACTTTTGATAGCTTAATTGGTACCGTGCCTTCATAAGTTGCAATAGAGTAAAATTTATGTATTCCAAAAGAGCAATGATTCCTCAGATGCTACGCGTAGAAGCCCGCATGAAACAGACGGTAATTTTAATATCCAAAGCCCTCATCAGGTGTTAGCTCGACAAACATACATTTCAAGCATTTTTTTTTTTGAGAAACACGGGCAATTTCTTTTTCCGATGGGTGTGCCTGCACCGGGAGAGATGGAAAGGTCGTTAGAACGATAGAAACTCTAAATTCGTTCAAGAAGAACATAAGAAAAGTCGTATTCAAAAAAATTAACTCTGCTCACTTAATGAATAATATGTTTAAGCCGGGTTGGTTTTAAATTGAACTGCTGAAAAAAATTACAGGTTTCTAGGGCCGTATGTAACCCCGTCGCACTTCCATTAACACAATGGAATAAGAATTGTTTATAAATTAAAAAAAAAAAAACAAACAAACAAAAAAGAGGACACACAAACAAAAAAACAAACAAACAAAAAAGAGGACACGCACTCTGATGCGCGAGAACGATCAACTTTATTGATGAGTGTACAAATATGTATATTTTTGCCTCTATTGTGAAAACGTTTGCCGCTGAAGTCTTTTCTTTTTCCTCTGTCACATCAAGCCTATCAATAAAGAGACAACATGGAAGTGATTATAATAAACTTCGAGTCGTATGCTGTAATAAATTTGATTTAATCTGATTTGTGCCTATTTACAGTACAACCTAACCTAGATGTCGATGTCGACGAATGTCTTGTCTCGCTAAAAACACTGATCAAGTTAATGTACAGCAATTACTTTCAAATGTCAATCGATTAGATCAAAGGTCCAGTGTACAAACAAAACATTACATAATGAATCGCTAAAACACGTGTCATTTCACGTGGGTCCGCGTGTAACATGTGCGAAGAATCTGACAGTGATAAACTGAGTTTGATATTGACACAATTATAATTGTAATACATAACTATGACTGAATTGGAATTAGTAGAATCCGCAAATGACACTACAAAAGTCATATTTTGTTAACTGATGTTCGACAAGCTAATATTGACTTCTTGATATCATCCTAGTGCACGCTAATACTTTTAATCGAATGGCAACCCAGATGTTTCGTCAGTTCATAAGGTTATTAGGGATATTAGGTTATTAGGATTATTAGGGTTATTAGGTTATTCTAAGGTTATTAGGGATTAGTTGGTGAAGATTACTTTGTGAAAAGTGTTGCCATAATCCTTCTCTCTGGAATATTTAACGAACGCTTGCTCAGATCAGCTTTTATTGTGATGCCTTTCACCTCGTTTCATACAGCATCGCATAGCTCAAAACGAACTTAAACAACAGAAATACAAGGAAAATATTGGCGAGGATTCCCAAACATTTTGGAGCAAAACAGAGCAACCCATTTGGATATCTCACGAGGGAGATTATCACAAATGAACGAGTTAAGTGTTTGGTTACCTATTTAGTGTGGAAATTTTAAACCCGAGTTTGACTAATGGTCATGAGTCGTGGGTCGTGGGTCGTGGGTACAAGTCGTGGGTACAAGTCGTGGGTCGTGGGTGTGGGTGTGGGTGTGGATAAAAGTCGTGGGTGTGGTTAATACTTAATAGTAAAAATAACCATTTAAAATATTAAATATAATAATACATAAATTTTATACAACCCTGTCATTCATTAATTCAACTGTTCTTTCTTCTAGTTATTTTATTTTGTTTATTCAATTTACCCTACTTTACGTCTTTTTTTATCTGTTATCTCACTGTCAATGAAATTAGTTTCAGTTTCGCGACGGGAAGAGAGATAAATCTTGTAATTACATTAAATTAGTTTCACAACACGATATTTCCAGATCCGTCACCAGCGCGATCGCCGACGAACGTTCATTGGTCGGCTACTCTGAAACTTGATTTCTCCCTTTTTCTGCTTTTTAGGGTAGTTATGAAACAATTTTTAGTGTGATAGAAAAAATCCGAGCCCCAGATGGGACTTGAACCCACGACCCTCCGTAAACTAGTCGGATGCTCTAACCACTGAGCTACTGGAGACTCTATGGTGAGCAAGGGTCAACTTATGGGCCTCGACTGGAACCGCATCGCGCGGCTACACAGTCAAGTATTGGTAAGCACCTGTGAAAATTCACTAACAGCATTACGCTGTCACATTAAGGGATATCAAGATGCGGCCAACCAACCTCCAAAGTGAGCATGTAAAGATGAAACAATTTTTAGTGTGATAGAAAAAATCCGAGCCCCAGATGGGACTTGAACACACGACCCTCCGTAAACTAGTCGGATGCTCTAACCACAGAGCTACTGGAGACTCTATGGTGAGCAAGGGTCAACTTGTGGGCCTCGACTGGAACCGTATCGCGCGGCTACACAGCCAAGTATTGGTAAGCACCTCAGGTAGTTAGGGTAGTTGTCAAGGGAAATCCATAGGAAATTCTTTTGTTCTCTTGCGGTTTTCAAGCCCCTGACGATAAAACTTTCCCGAGGTAATTTACTTAGGGAAAAATCGGTCACACTTGCAAATTTGAGTTTCCCTAGGGAAACTGTCAACAAGTCAAGTTTCCCTTGGACAAAGCCCTGTAGTGTGACTACAGCTAATATCGCGTTTACGATCCTCCACTGTCGAGTTACCAGTCTGGCAGAGGTTATGTGTGTACCTTTTGAGTCAGTCGACTTGTGCACAATCAGTTTTCCTTTGTGTATACAGTGTGTAATTACCAGATTTATCTATCATTCTTTTGTCATTTATGTTGTCAGACGAGATCTCGGAATTTCTGTTCCTTGGCCCCTGACTTTAGCCGCAAATATAGAATTCACGAGCGCTGTCGCAATTTTAACGTTATAGTACTTCTACTATATGAAATCATTTTTGGTACAATCGTACAAAGCAACTCAGGTGTCTCGTTAACACAGACCTCGAAAACGCAGAAAGTAGACCGCAGACTGCAGACCGCAGACTGCAGACCGCAGACTGCAGACCGCACAGCTCGAAAAACGTGTACACAGTATGTAATTATAAGATTTATCTCTCTTCCCTTTGTTATCAAACGAGAGCTCGGAATGCGTCACGAAACTGAAACTAATTTCATTGACAGTGAGATAACAGATAAAAATAGACGTAAAGTAGGGTAAGTTGAATAAACAAAATAAAATAACTAGAAGAAAGAACAGTTAAATTAATGAATGACAGGGTTGTATAAAATTTATGTATTATGTATTATTATATTTAATATTTTAAATGGTTATTTTTATTATTAAGTATTAATCACACCCACGACTTTTACCCACACCCACACCCACGACCCACGACTTGTACCCACGACCCACGACCATTAGTCAAACTCTTTTAAACCCTAACCTGTTCCGGATTTTTTGTTGAACGTTATCTGTTCTTGGTAATAGGTTCATGAAGACAGTGCTTCAAACAGCGGGCAATAAATCATTCTTAGATACTTTTTTGTAAGTTATTACTATAGCAAACCTCTATTCAGTGAACAAAATTCATCATTAAAACTACTGGCTGAATCAAACAAACTATCATCCTGGCCGGCCTTACCTCTATCAGCGGCTTGTGGCACTGTTCACAGCTCAGTTTACAGTTTAGCTTCATGTATAGCGGATTTTTAGAGCATTCCCCTTGTTTAGCCCATGCGTGACAGTTTATGTCCGAGTCTGCACACTCTGCCGAGAAAAAAAAAGGGGGGTTTACACATATCAAAGACAATGAATAAAAAACAACGCTAACGACGCTAAAACAAGGAGGTCACAAGATTAAAGGAAACTTCCCTTAACTCTGTCCCAAGTTCGTTTCCAAAGCCCTTAGCACTTCCATGGAAATTTACTTGTGCAGTTGTTTGTTTGCTTGCGTTGTCTGTTTGCTTTCCTTTTACTTTTCCTCTATTCTTTTTTTTTTTTTTCTTCAATTGTTCTGCTCGGTAGTGTATAAAATGAAAATAAGAGACATCATTTTGCCCTCGTATATCAGTTTTTGTCCTGTCAAAAGTAATCCCGAAAACGTAGCTGAGAGTTGGTTTTCTACTGTCACAATATTCTATATTCGCAAAGAAGGGAAATTTACAACCTATCATATATGTTTTTTCTACGTTGTCGTAATGTGTTTTTTTGACTTGACCCCAGGATGCTATGGCCACAAATGTTTCAGAAGTCATCAAACTTCTACTAACTTATGTCGCCCCTGTTACTCGTGCCAGAACGTAAAAGGTAATTACCACAAGTGTTACAGCTTTTCTGACATTTTACTTTCATTCAGAACGGATTACTTTCGCAATCGCCTTTGTCAGCCCAAATCGGACATTGGACCCCGTCACTATCTTTGCAAGTTACCATTCCCGTTCCTGCATTAATAAATCAAAGTTAAGAAGAAGTCACACGACCCAAGAAACCAAGTCTTGTTCTACATCTGTCACTAAATGTTACATTAACTGAATCGTTATGCAAAATGTCCTTCCCTTAACTTTGATACTCAAACGAGACTACTAACAAACAAAGCCTATTGTTACTGGAAAACAGTAGGAAAATAGCTCAATTTCACACCATAAAACCCTTTATTCTTGACTTGTCTCTGCTCGTTGTGTCTCTTTAGTAAAAGAGACACGTATGATTTGATAGTGTTTACCTTTTTCGCAATGCTCTCCTTGGAAACCTTCGGGGCACAGACAGCGGTAACTTGAGCCCTCCCTAAGGACTCGGCATTCGCCTCCATTCAGGTATGGTTTTGAAAAACAAGGGCTATCTCTTTTTCTGATTAAAGAACCTACACATGTTAAGACCAGATTAATCACTGTAACATGTTGCTCAAACATAATTTAATATGTACTTGCTTCTTACAAATCTACCTGGAAAATCTTCACTCAGTTTCCGCCGCTGTTACGCACGCTGTTACGCACTCAGATGACAAAACAAATACCCAGCTTTTGCGGACCTTTTTTAGCGAAACTTTAAAATTGATATGTTCAGTTCGAACTAATAATTTGGTTCACTGAGTGCAAAAAAATTGTTCGTTTTTAATTCGTGACTTATGACTATTTACACTTTGCTACTTTCGCCGAAAAAAACAACGAGAGAACATTTTAAGCACTTTTCAAACAACTCTTTCATTCGCAAACAAAAATTTCTGAAGCAAGCAAGGGTCTCAAAATGGCTTTAGATTCCGTGGCAGCTTTTATTCTATTAAAATTTAATGATAATTATGGTCAAATTGGCGATATTAAGCAACTGTAAAGAAGTACGAGTTTATTACTACCTGTCTGAAATCCAAGCTCTGGCAACGACAGGATGGCACGTTAAAAGAGATTATAAATTGCAGTCTATAATCTCTTACATGTTACTTGTCGGTATAGATTCAAAGTATGTAGAATTTTCCTCTCTTGAAACATCTTAGCTTAACAAGGGTATGATTTAAAGCCTTTATTAGGATAAAGCCCCCGTCCCTTTAGGAGAGATGGTTTCGAGAACTTGATCTAACTGCGCCTGGTTATTGATATTGCCTCATTATATTTCCTGAGGGGAGGTTTTGCAAATCCATGCAATTAGTTATCTCTTGGTTACTAAGTGAAACTGCTTTTTTAACCTTTTTCGTGAATTCTTTTCTTTCCTTGAGTCTTATGGACCGCTCGAGACTAATGACAACATATATACTACATTGACTGTGCACGTGATATCGTAGACTCGTTTTTTTCCTCGTTCTTTTTTCACAGCAGCTAAACTAATCTCTTGTCTATCTTTAACATCGGTAGGTTATACTTAGAAAATAATGCAATATAAAACGAATATACTGAGGGAATGAGTTCGAAACAATAGGATCCACATCTAAGATAGATATAGTATTAAGCAAATTTCAGCTGTCGTCAATTCAAGTGCAACATAAGAAAATCTCTACGAACTGAGAGTTATTTCTTAAGCCCATATACCTTGCACCAGAACTTGACATGCTCCAAAGACACAAAGAGCTATTAACATCGTAAGGCAAAAACCTTCCTCTCGATTGCTAGTGACCCGGCCCATCGCTTACATAAAATGCTTCAATCGTCAGGGCCGTCGAGTTATAATCTCCGGTGCAAAAGGCGGTTTGCGATTCCCAAATGTAGGACCGAGCGTTTCAAAAATAGTTTTTTAGTAAGATTATGTATTAACAACGAATTTTAGTGCTCGGTGAGGTTTGCAAATGAGATCGATGCCGTTGTATATACTTTAACAGTTCAAGCTTTCATCATATTTATAGGACATTATTATTTATTTAGGGCTTTAATACTATCATATTACTATTATAAGCTCTATTTTATACTTTATTGTAAATACACAATTCAGCTCAGTGGCTGCAAGGTTCTTACATATAAACTATCTGTCTATCTATTTATCTATCATGTTAGTTCGTTTAACTGGTATCTATTAGTTGCTGTAATGTTTATACCCTATTAATTAAGTGATTTGACTAAAATGAACGATAAAAAAAAAACAGCTGCCTAGAATAAGGGCGCATTTTAATACCTTGATGCAGCACTTATTCGAGGAATATGTAGTTTTGTTTAGAAACAAAAGAATATTCTTCGAAACAGGTGATAAAAAGTAATTTTTCTTGAATCGATTTTAATTTAATTCCATCAGTTCGAAATGACTCTTTTCTTACTCTGAACTCGGATCCAGGAAAGGGAGAAATGGTGATAAAAATTTGAAAATATAAAACTGTCCGATGCGAAAGGCAAACTCCACTCGTCTGGTGTCCCTTTAGTGAGAGACATGTATAATTTGATAATGTTTACCTTCTTGGCAATGCTTTCCGCGGAAACCTTCAGGGCACAGACAGCGGTAACTTGAGCCCTCCCCAAGGACTCGGCATTCGCCTCCATTCAGGCATGGTTTTGAGAAACAAGGGCTATCTCTTTTTCTGATTAAAGAACCTACACATGTTAAGACCAGATAAATCACTGTTAGATGTTGCTCAAACATAATTTGTACTTGCTTGTTACAAATCTGGCTGAAAAATCTTCAGTCAGTTTCCGCAGTTACGCACGCTGTTACGCACTGTAGGACAAAACAAATGCCCAGCTTAAACACGAAGCCGCGCTATATAAGGAAGTCTTCCCTGGGAACACCTAACCATGCTGGTAAAAGTAAACATCTCATTACCTCCCTTTTTTCATCTACCAGGCACCTAAGGGACCTCTCCATTTCCAGCGCGCCTTCATGTTTAAAACGTTTATACCCTATTAGTTAAGGGCCGCCCCCAAAAAGTGATGTAACTACATGAAAGATAAAAAAAAAAAACAGCTGCCTGGAATAAGGGCACATTTTAATACCTTGATGCAGCACTTATTCGAGGAATATGTAGTTTTGTTTAGAAACAAAAGAATATTCTTCGAAACAGGTGATAAAAGGTAATTTTTCTTGAATCGATTTTAATTTAACTCCATCAGTTCCAAATGACTCTTTTCATACTCTGAACTCGGATCACAAAGGAAGAAATGGTGATAAAAATTTGAAAATATAAAACTGTCCGATGCGAAAGGCAAACTACACTCGCCTGGTGTCTCTTTATTAAGAGAAATGTATAATTTGATAATGTTTACCTTCTTGGCAATGATTTCCGCGGAAACCTTCAGGGCACAGACAGCGGTAACTTGAGCCAACTCCAAGTACCCGGCATTCGCCTCCATTCAGGCATGGTTTTGAAAAACAAGGGCTATCTCTTTTTCTGATTAAAGAACCTACGCATGTTAAGAGCAGATAAATCACTGTTAGACGTTGCCCAAACAGAATTTGTACTTGCTTGTTACAAACCTAGCCGGAAAATCTTCAGTTTTCCCTCTGCTACGCACGCTGATACGCAGTGTATGACAAAACAAATACCCAGCTTTTGTAAACTTTATTAACCAAACTTTAAAATTGACGTGTTCAGTTTGAACTAATAATTTGGTTCGTTGTGTGCCAAAAATGTTTCGCTATTAATGCGTGACTTATGACTTTTTACTTTTTGCTACTTTCGCCGAAAAAACAACGAGAGAACGTTTTAAGCACTTTGCAAACAACTCTTTCATTCGTAAATAAAAATTTGTGAAGCAAGCAAGGGTCTCAAATTTAGTTTCCGTTGCAACCTTTTTTTCTATGGAAATTTCATGATAATTATGGTCAAATTTACGATTTTAAGCAACTTTTGAAGAGCTGTGAGTTTTATTAATTCTTGTCTGAAACCAAAGCTCTCGCAATGACATGATGGCATGTTAAAAGAGATTATAAAATACTGTCTATAATCCCTTGCATGTTACTTGTCGGTAAAAACTCAAAGTATGTAGAATTTTCCTGTCTTGAAACATTTCTTAGCTTAACGAGGCTATGATTTAAAGCCCTCATCATGATAGAGTCCCTTTCCCTTTAGGAAGGGTGGTTTCGAGAACTTGATTTAACTGCGAACTTGATTTAACTGCGCCTAGTTATTGATATTGATCCATTCTATTTCCTGAGGGGAAGTTTTGCAAATCCATGCAATTACTTATCTCTTGTTTACTAAGTGAAACTCCTTTTTAAACTTTCCTGCGAATTCTTTTCCGGCTTTCATCGAGCTTTGTGGACCGCTCGAGACTAATGACAACATGAATAATACACTGACTATGTAGTGATATCGTAGATACCTACTAAAACACTCTTTTTTTTTTGTCGTTCTTATTTTACAGCAGCTAAACTAATCTCTTGTCTATCTTTAACATCGGTAGGTTATACTTAGAAAATAATACAATATAAAACGAATATACTGAGGGAATGAGTTGGAAACAATAGGATCCACATCTAACACAGGTATATTATTAAAGCAAATTTCAGCTGTCATCAATTCAAAATGCAACATACGAAAAGCTTGACGAACTGAGAGTTAGTTCTTGAGCTCATATACCTTGCACCAGAACTTGACATGCTCCAAAGACACAAAGAGCTATGAACATCGTAAGGCAACGCATCTTGCCGCGCTTGTTAGTTCGTTTAACTGGTATCTATTTGTTGTTGAAATGTTTATACCCCATTAATAAAGCACCGCCTCCCAAAAAGTGATCACAGGACGAAATCCCACGTTTCCGTATTTCGTAAATGTGAAGGAAACACAGGGCTTCATATTTCCGCTATATTTACGTCTTGCGGAAACATGTTGTACCAAGCTTGGCGATTCTATCAAGTTTCTGTCATGTTTCCGGAACGGAAATGCCAAGCAATGTTTCCGTCATATTTAAGCCAGGACGTTTCCGCTGCTTTTTGTTTCCGTTATGTTTCTGCAAACGGATTCTTAGTATCCTTGTTGAATCTTTGCAATGACGGAAAACAAACCGATCATGATTTTGGGCATGATTTTTACTATTTTGACGAAATTTAGACGGCAAGAAAATCCACTTAGATATTGATGAAATTGAATAAATAAGGGTTTTTCGGAACAACTATCGTTAGAAAGTTTGTACATGAATTAGTAACTTCGGCTTCTGATACGCATGACCTGGTAGAATAATTTGAGATAGCTTGGACAACTTGGCCAACTGAGTCATTTGAGGCGGTTGGCCATAGGTGTCTTAAGGGGACTGGATAACTGGAACTTGTTGGGTCATTTGCGCTGGTTGGGTTATTTTGAGTCATTGGCCGCGCGTAACCTGGGGCAAACTTTACCTAAATCTAAGATGGCGGATTTTTCTGAGCCCACCGATGAAGAAACATGCCATTAGAGACAGCGCGTCACCCGAGCCGAGAATAGACTGGAGACTAAGAAATAACTCAGAGGGAGTTGGTACCTAGTCACCGTATAAGTGCGCCTGTTTGTTAAAGCCAAATTGCGGGAAATTGAAATTCCTGAATAAAACAAAGCGGTTCGATACCCTTGAATGATCCTGACTTTTTCACTGTTGATCTAACGGAAATGAATCCTTCAAATGCAATTCGCTGAAGACAAATGCCCCACGCCTTCAAGGCGGAGATGGAGTGGTTTGCGAAAGGCTTTCATCAGCCAAAAACTAAGCGTGAGATATCCGCAACAACTATTGATTCATTTCAAGACATGATGTGGGATAAATCCTTCGACGATCCTCTACATAATTACGGTGAGTAATTTTTTTTTCCATTTGGAGCTACATATTAGCTCTTGAAAGGAGACAAACCAACTTCACTTTAATTCCAAAAAAGGTTCACAAAGGCTGAAAAAATATTTGCAGATAATCCTGTCGTGACCGGAAATTACTATTGCGGGATTGATGAAACGCTTTCACTTACTGAAACATCATCTACGGGACTATATTTGAGAACTCACTTAAATTTCCAGATCCCAGTTGGCTTGATAGCTGAAAAGATAGAGCAATGCGCCGGTAAATTAAAGCAGGGATCAGGGCTCATAACGTTCAAAACCTCGATGATCTGCAAAATTTGAATTGACACTAGAGCCAATACAGACCATTTAAGGAGTACATTATAGTACTATTTCAGAGGTTTTTTTGTTTTCATCATCAATAGCGAGAAAAAAAGGATTTTGAGACAATAAATCGGTTGAAAGCCATTCACGCAGCTCTCCATCACGTTCCTTCCGCAGTATCAGTGGTAAGAGGGCTTGCTGTGGTTGGCAAAGATCATCAATATCTAAAAACTAAAATCTACCCTTTAAATAAGATTGCAGAGAAACAACAGCGTTTCTTTTCCACGCAAAAAAAAAAAAAAAAAAAAATGAAAACTCCAAAAGAAAAAACCTGTAATTTCTCAATCTATATTAGAGAAATTAAATAAAGTTGATCCAGAGGTATGCGCTTTCTGCTTTTAGGAAGATGGCCCTGGCAGTGACGGAGGCTTAGTTGACTGGGTGGAGTGCAATAACTGTGCAGTGTGGGTACATACATTTTGTGACTATGTTGAAGACAAAGCTAACTACGTGTGTTGTATGTGTCGCTCTTGAAGAAGCTCTTATTCTGTTAATTTGCATTAGCATACCTTGTGTATGGCCCAAATTAGTCACTCAGACTAGACAGGGCTTGACTTTCAAAATAAACTTTGAGGCCAGGTGGCTACTAAATTTTTTAGATTTGGTTTCGAGCATCAATTTTCCAGTCCCCAAAAATTTTCTAGCAAGTTTTCCAACTTCAAATGAGAAACTCACTAGGGATCTAAGGAAATTTAAAATACAAATGTAAAAAATCTTAGTGGCCAGCTGGTGACTGAGCACAAAAAGTTAATTGCCACTGTGTAAAATCTAGTCACTTTCGCGACACCACAGGTTGCGATGTTGTTGAGCTCTGTCAAGGTTATGTTTCTTGTTCTAACATAACTTAATGTAACAACAAGTAAATAAGAAGCTGATTGCCCAGTTGACATTAATATTAAGGGTCTGTGATACCTACAAGAAGCACAGCTACCTGAGATGTTAAGTTCCTCACAGTCTTGACAAGCATCATTTCTCAGTTATTTCTCTCCCTTTTTTGCCATCATACACCCATGAATTATTTGCCAAGTAAAGTGCATAACCAATTAATACTCTTGATATACATTTAAACACTCTTGATTACATAATGATATTGCAATGCAATAGACCTGTTTCATAACAAGGTCAAATTGGAATTAAAGTACTTTGGTTTAGTTCTAAAAGCCTTCCTAGCCTCTCTACAATGTGAAAGTTATATTCAATAGAGTTTTTGTTCTAAAATGAGGCCAGAGGGTTGTAATAATAATAATAATAATAATAATAATAATAATAGTAATAATACTGATAATAGTAATAACAATAGTAATAATAATGTGAAATATTTTTTTACTACTTTTTAACTTTGGATATGCTCGAATGTGCTTCGCAATATTGAGCAGGGAAAGAAATATTTCAAATCAAACAGAAATTAACAATCTCATCTGGCAGAGGTCAGTTTGCTTTTCACAAAGTCAAGTGAAGTAGAATTCGGTATGTTGATAAGAACTACACAAGGTGTAATTAACATTGATTCAAAAGCATTACTTGTGTAGTGTACAAAAAAAATTTTGTCAGTTTGAAACGATTGCCTCCTTAAAACGAATTTTTTTTAAATACATTCAGATTTCAATACTTCATTGACTTTTTCAAGATGCACCCAAAAATGCATAGAAAGGTGGTGCGTAGAAATAATTGATACGGAGTACTTAAAAGGACAGATCTTATTGATTTATTTGATTTGTTTGTCTATTAGTTGTTGTTGTTAATATTGTAAGGAAAGTGAGCAAGTGTGTTCCTGACTTACTTTAAATATTCTTAGAGCGCTGGATTCCATGTTTTTCTCAAGGCAAACTACATTTTACGACGAGTTCTCGTGAAACAATCGCGTGCCACTTATTTGTAAACAGGAGCGGCTTTTTTAAACAAAACATAAACCGATATCTAAATTCAAAATAGCGTTCGTTTAGCACTGATGTTCACCTTACGAAGCCGCACTAGACGACAGGCGCTTTTGTTTATCGAAACCAGACTTCCCCTTTCAAGTACTTTACAGTGTCCAGTCTATTTTCGGCTTGGGTGACGCGCTGTCTCTAATGGCATGTGATGAAGAACTAATATCCTTAGTAAAAAAAGCACTTAAGAATAACAAATCGGCATTGCAACAGAGAACTGTGGATGGGAATAAATTCAGGGATCTAGATATCACGTTTAATGGACTAAACCATGTTGCTGAGCCAGTTAGGAAGGAAAACTTTGGAGGGATTCGAGAGACCGAGGTATGAAATTGGTAAACTTAACTATATCCAATGGTACAGCGTTGGATGATTCCAGCGAAATGTGCAATTGATCACTGGCTTTCTCATCGAATGAGCAGTTGCACCCGTGGATGGTCGTCTTCGATCTCCCTATGACACGAGAGGTTTTTAAACTTTTGCGTAAAGAGATTCTTGGACGAACAAGGTATGGTTTGGAAGTAGAGGAGAAATTAAACCACTTTCTGTGATAATTACCTTTTTGAGTCTGAGAAGGTTCTACCTTTTATTTGACCGATTTGAAGGCTTTAAGAGTGATGGATTTATCAAGCAGCTTGGTGAATGAAAGGAACAAGCAAAGCTAATTGTTAGCGAAGACAAAAAAGGAGTGATGACCTTCAATGAAAAAGCTGCAGAGTGTTTGCAAGTGGAATCGACAACTATGGCTATTGGAATTCGTTTGGAATTAGCCAGCAATAAATACAGAAAGTCACTTGTTTATTTCGACAGTAACAATTGAAACTGTTTAACTGTTGTTTTTAGTTTATACAATTGAAATGATCATCACAATTACAAATACTACTGATAATGTAAGGAAAGAAGTATGCATCTTCAATGACATGCATGCTTGTTGAATTTATTTTAAACAAAAAACATTCAGGCCCAGGGAATTGGGATAATGGTGAGCTCTGTCGTCACATTTTGTTTTCTTGTTTACAAAGGTAATTGGAGGATTTTTTTTGTATTCAGAATGCATTTAAATTGTTTTTATTTTGGTATCAATATCTCCCACTTTTATCCCGAGATACCAATATATATACTTTAATCAAAATACAGAGTCCCACTCCCTTTGGCCAAACCTGAAATTGTTGCTGTGAGATGGAAATGATGTTACCTCTACAAACACAAAATAATTAAATGGCTCAACACATCAGTCTTACCCAAGTTTTAGACACCACATTTGTAAAGTAGATATTAAATATTCTTATTCAATCAAGCAATTCATAGTGATTTAATGTTCATGTTACATATAGCCTCTGGATGTTTTGCCTCCGCGTTTTGTCTCGCCATTTTTGGAAATAAAAAAACTAAGCAAACCACTATTGAAAGCACTGAAACTGAACTCTATGGCTATGAGCAATAGAAAAGGACACAGTGGCCCAGTTGTGAGACAAAATAAATACGAGCATGTGTAAAATCACTGATATTTATGTTATGCTTTATATTTCTCTTTAGCATCTAGAGTTGAGGAAAATATAACCAAATTATCTGAAACTGTAAACATTGTAACCCAAGGTTTCTCCACATACCTCATGACAAATATTTCAGGCAGTCATTTGTGGGCCTTCTCTCCTTAACTGACTTTGACACTTCAGCCATGAATGGATGACCACAATAGTAGCACTTTTCATTGTTTTCAGAGTTAGGAAAACTACAGTAACAGTAATGCTTGGCTTTTTCTCTTGACAATTCACCAAGTGGAAATTGCCTTTTTGATGAACTATGAGGAGATCTCCATGTAGGTTTCTCTTTTTTGCTCTTCTTCTCCCCATACACACAGAATAAGCTGTACAGATCAGTCTCGACCCAGAATGCAGAGATTTTCTTGTTTTTAAAACAAAAATTCAAACTTGAGTGCTCCCAATTTTAAGTGTGTTTTCACAAAAACAAAAGATAATAAACAATTCTAGGGAACTATGGTTTCATTGATTGGTTCATTTGATGATGGGGTCGCTGGCCGGATACTTGAGTCTTTCGAACAGATTGGTTCATTTGAGGCAGTCGGTTCATTCCATGGATTGGGTCATTAGAGATCGTTGGGTCACTAGAGATAACTGAGTCACTGGAACGAATTAGTTTATTTGAGACAGTCGGGTCATTTGCGTGGATTGCTTCATTAGAGATGGTGGGGTTACTAGAGATAATTGAGTCATTGGAACGGATTAGTTCATTTGAGGCAATCAGGTCATTTGCGTGGATTGGTTCACAAGAAATAATTGGGTCACTGGAACAGATTGGTTCATTTGAGAGAGTCCGGTTCTTTTGCCTGGATTGGTTCATTAGGGATGGTGGGGTTACTAGAGATAATTGGGTCACTGGAACAGATTGGCTCATTTAAGAGTCCGGTCTTTTGCCTGGATTGGTTCATTAGAGATTGTGGGGTCACTAGAGATAATTGTATCATTGCAACAGATTGGTTCATTTGAGACATTTGGGTCGTTTGTGTGGATTGAGTCATTAGAGATGATGGGGTCACAAGAGATAATTGGGTCATTGAAACAAATTTTATTTGGTTCATTTGGGACAGTCGTCATTTGGGTGACAGAGTCATTATTGGAACAGATTGGTTTATTTGAGGAAGTCAGGCCATTTATGTGGGTGGGTCATTTTGTGGTAAATTAGCAGCTATAAAAAATTTGAATTCATTGGGACAATGTTACACCTCAGTAACCCTATCCACCTGAGTATTACACAGCTGCTGATTTTTCAAAAAATACTCACAACAAAATAGGATTGTTACATTTTTTACCAATGCAATTTCATTTCACTCTGTACATCACAATTTTATAGCATATCTTTTACTCTTGCTGTCACATGGATATTTATTGAACTTGAATAGGAGTACTTTAGTAAAAAGTGCCTAAAACAAGAAGGGAGATATCAAGTAAATAGTTTATGTTTCAGGAGTGGGAGAACCTTTATCAGATTTTAGCTATTCTGTTCAAGCTCCTAGGACAGAAATTTGAAAACTGTGCCTGACTTTCTAAATATAAGATCTTAAAAGCTCCTGATGTTATCATGATATCAATTCTTTTGTAGCTTTAGTACTTTTGCAGAGAAATGTTAACAAAACTGGAATTCCATTTTATAACTTTCCATTGATTTAAACAAACCTTTAGGCTCTTAAATTTCAGAAGTAATATCCACGACAGTTTCCCTCTTAAAATTAAAGTCATAACAATAATATTTGAGAACAGGTACAAGACACCCTGTAACATAACAACATCAAACAAGTAAAATGCCACTGAACATGTACATTGTACTTGAAAGTACAAAAGTTGAAAAGCCAACAACTTTAAATAAGAAATTAGAAATTTTTGCACTGACAGATAACAGCCTCAAAGAGTGACCATATTAACTTTCCTAAGTATTCCCAGCATTCTTAATAAAACATTATAGCAAGATTCTCCAGAAAATGGGAGACATTACAATGTACTTTTGTCCACAATAAAGTCGATCGGCATATAAAAACTTTGAGTGGATCCTCTGGACAGGCAAGAAAACTGCTGGTCCAGCATTCTCAAATTCTTTGGCAAACAAAACAGACAGGGGATTACCATAACCAAAGTCTTGCTCAGATGACTTCAACCAGTCCACAACGGCAAATGCATGAATGTTCTGCTGTCCCTTGATCTCCAAACTGTGAATAATGAAATAGTGAATTATTCCAGGCCTCATCATTCCAGGGTTAATAATTCCACTGTTGTCACACCATGATGCAATTATTCGAGCATAAGGGCAAAGCCTGGAACCCGCTGTTGAACCATACCTCTCACCACCGATGCTTAAAAACTTATACTTCTTGTAAAGCACAGACACTTTCAGTGAGGCTTCTGTCTCTTTCGGATATAAGGTGAGGTAAACTTTAAGCAATGTACTCAATTCTGATTGGCCAAGACTTGCCAGCTTGTATATGCTCTCAAAACAGATTGATGTCAAATCTGCCCATACAGATTCCTTGCCAAATAAAGGACCAGAAGATGCTAGCATTAGGTGGAAATAGACTGGTTTCTTCATGTCTCTCTCTGGATTCAAGCTGTGCTTTGCAGTTGGGCAGGAAGAGATCACTGTACTGTGTTGGTAAACTATATGCATATTCGCCAGAGTTCCAGAAGTCACAAACTTCCACGTGATTTGTATTTCTACAGTCTTCTTGTTTGTGTGGTAAGATCCTAAAATGCCATTGTATCTTTTTAAGCTAAACAGCCAAAATCCATAAATACTGCTTTATCAGAAGCATACTTAGATTTACAGTTCTTAACTCTGTTTGCATCTCTTCTGTGCTGTTCAGAAGATCTTTTTGGCCACTGATTTCGGTCGTCAAAACCACTGTAGTTCCTCTGTTCTCCAAAACCACCTGGAAAGATCTTGTAGCAATGAGAGCAGCCTCTCTTTGCACTGTGTCCAAGGAATCCACAAAGTTTCCGTGCTGCTGGAATGTCAGATGCAAAACACAACACTGCTGCCTGAATTTCCACAACAGTAGATGGACTTTGATAAGTGTTTACCTTGACTCCTTTCCAGAGGGCATTCAATTCATTAACAGCTGGCTCAAGAACGTGATTTAGAGATTTTGGCTCATGGTCTAGGGCAGGGATGACGCCAATAAGAATGACATTTTCTTTCTTAAAGCGGGAACCTCTTGGCAAATTCATTAATACCATGTAAATGTCTCCAACTGAAAAATCATTTCGATGCTTGAATGGCTGAAACAAATCTACATTTATCACCTGGCCAAATGATCAAGGCAGATTGAGGAAAGGCTTATTACCTTTCCAGTTGCCAAACTGTTTCCAGATTTTCCATCATAAACATCTGCATACAAGTCTTCCCTGATTTTTCTTGTACGCCATTTTTCACAATCCTCCTCCATTCCTGAGCGTTTAAGTAATGACTCCAGAGAATCAATGATGCTCTTATAGCAATATGTCCTTACAACATAAAACTTGACACCACCATTCCTCACCACAACTTTCCGTGCAAGTTGGGAACTACAAATTCTCGGTTGTCTTGATCGTGGAAAAGCAACGTGTTCACAAGTCCTTGCAAACGTTTGGCGACCATCATTCACTACAATGACATTCATGAGATAAAGCTTTGTGCATTTTGGACACACAGCATACTGTATAAAGTTGTCCCGATCAACTTTCAACATCTTTCGCGCTAAGTAGAGGGTGGTTGGCAGATTTGCTGCAAGAACTAAACACAAGTCTGTATGATCCTTGATCAGGTGACCAATGCAAAAAAATAATTGTTGTAAGAATTTTAGAACCTGCTCGATGGCATTGTCACTCACATAATTCTTGTATTGCCACACTAATACAAAATAAACAAGCCATGTCAAAATGATCTCTGTATGCTGCTAACATGTTCTTGGTGGTAAAGGCTGTGGTAGTTCTACCTCCCCAGAATGAAGAAATTCCTTAGTATCATCAATTTGTTCTGAGTCCAAGTAATCTGTTCCACCATCTTCAAGGCAGCTTAACTTGGCTCATCAGAGAGGCTGTCAGACTCATCTTGCCCCCTTAAGAAAAGATGTGAGGTTTCCACTTGGTGAAGTTTATCTTTTGATGCAGGTGAGTTTACCACTGAATTATAATTATATAAGCCAAGACATTTCAGAGATTTGATTGGTTGACACTTATTTACCATTACAATGTAATTGTGGTATAAAATTATAGCAAAAATGGATGGTATAACAAGGTTACCATGACAACACAGTGAGGAAAGAAAGGAGAGGAAGGATTGTTATGAATACAGATGCACAGGTCTCCTGTGCATTAATTACCAAAATTTTCTAGGCTCCTGTTATTTAACAATTATTCTCCGAAAGCGAAGTGAATATTGGTGAATATTCCCCAAGACGAGGTTGAGGGAAATATACACCAATTTTCACAAGCCTTAGGCGAATAATTGTTGTAGTATAATTACTCAGGTGATTATAGAAATGAGCAAAGGAGTGTTAAATTGTATTTGTCATTGTCATGCGTCAGTGAACAACAATTGTAAGGCAGTGATTTCAGATGAGGATCGAGAGCCACTCGCACGAACAGCGGACTATTTCTCTTGTAAAAGTCCCATCTTTCCTCTTGACTGCGATGTAAAATTTTGACAAACATTCCTTCATCTCGTTGACCTCCATTGCCTCAAAGTCAGTGGTAAATTCAGTTTGTTGTTGAAACCATTCTGTTAATTAAGTAAATAAAGTGTTGCGAAAATTTAATGTAGTTGTTTTGATTTATTCATGCATGTCAAGATAAGCAGTATTCCGCTATAATCACCTCGCCAGAGGTGATTATAGGAGAATATGACGCCATTCTCAGCCAAATACCACCCACCCCTTCGTGGTATGCGGTATTTTGGACAAGTTTGGAATAACACTTGTAGTATTATTGCGAAATACCACCAGAAATCATGCTATTACCTAATAAATACTTATCTAACCGTGTTTGTATTTGGATTTGTAGCAAGTATAATTCTTTCCTCAACCTCGGTATTCATGGATCCTCATAAATAATGATGTTTATACATGTTATTAAGTGATATAGTTATAATTATAATACTAATAAAAGAAATTTCATTCCTTGTAATCAATGAAACCCATATTTAAAGATTTATGATGGCAACATAACATAAAAATGTAGTGATCGATTCCAAAGACAGCTCAAGCCATCAATGTTTTAGCAAGTATATAAGCACACACATTTATATATATATATATATATATATATATATATATATATACTATATATATATACTATATATATATATATATATATATAGTATATATATATATATATATATATATACTACGTATTACACCCGCTCTACTATATATATATATATATATATATATATATATATATATATAGTAGAGCGGGTGTAATACGTGTTAGTCGGAAAAAAAACAACTACATATGCATCCCTACAGACCTGTTTCGTGGTTGCCCACTCATCAGGGGATTTTACCCCTGATGAGTGGGCAAATATATCTCAGAGGGACGTGGGTTCAAATCCCGCTCAGGGAAAATTTTCTTTTCAAACATTTATTCTATTTAAGTATGATTACTTGGGGTGTACAGGGTCAGGGTTTCCCTCGCATAGAGAATTTGTTTAATTGAAATTAGCCTGTATCCATAATTGGATCCTCCTTTGTGATCCGCTAAGTTGACTTCGGTCGCGTATCTTTAATAGATCCTTAGTTGGGTTTCATATGGGGTTATAGGCTTCCCCTACCCGGTTACCTTGAAAAGTTAAATTTCCCGGGAGACCACGTCTCCGATCACGTAAATCACATCTTTGATTGCCGTGTTGCCAGCATGGTTGTCCTGATAGTGTAGTGGTCATCACACCTGACTAGTAACAGGAGGGACGTGGGTTCAAATCCTTCTCAAATTTTCTTTTCAAACATTTATTCTATTTAAGTACGATTACTTGGGGGGTACAGGGTGAGGGTTTCCCTCGCATACAGATATCAGATAATATCAGATATATATATATATATATATATATCTGATATTATCAGTAACGAATTGGGTTATTTGGTCCAAGACATTTAATTGCTACTCAGAGTTTCATGCTCCATCAGGAGCAATCATCAGGCAACTGCCTGAAAAACGGTTACATTCAAAGTCATTTGAATAAAACGGTTACATTCAAAGTTTTGAAAAAACGTGTGGCGCGCGCTACGTGCGGCACGCGCTAATAATGTGATGACACTTTTAGCAGAAATTTCCTAGAGTGTCTACAGGACGATGCTAATTCATTTCGGTTGTTTAAGGTTGACATTTCGGGCTTACACAAAATAAAATGAATGCAAAATAAAATACTTCTCCCACAAACACAAATTATAATTCGTGGTGACGTTTGAGTAAGATCTTGCCCGTTTTACTTTGCGCCATTTAATGTTGTACTCAATGTTTCGGTCTTTCAGGTTCCAAATATGCTTACTAAGCTCAGTTGCATTTCTACAATGTTCATTACGCATTGGAATCTTCTGAGGACGGTTTCTGGTTTTGGTTGTTCTCATCCTCTTTCTTCATTTCAATTAACAGTTTGTATGTAATTGTTTTGCAGCTATGGAATATTGTGAGATGAAAAGTGTGTTTCCAAGTTATGGTGAGGTACTAGATTCTAAAGTTTAGTGCATGAATCTATTTGCACAAGTATTATTACAGTTTATAACCCACCCACTAATTTTGGCGCGATTTTATTGGTTACTATACGTCACGTGGTGCAAAATCACAGGACAGTTATCACGCAATAACCCTCGTCCGCGTCGATATTTGTCCTCCGATTTTTTCCATGCAAAAAAAACACATAATCAACACAAGAGTCTCAACTTTTCCGTTCTCCTATTTACATGGAAGGAAGCCAAACTCGTTTTTTTTTGCTTGCTTGCAACAATCACGCGCATTCGCCATGAGATCACCACTGGCTTTTTTTGTTTGTTTACGCGCACTTTAATCGCGATGTGGAAATTAATGGGAGGGTTATAAGTTAAAGAAACCCTGTTCTGACTTGCTGGTATGTCGGCTGATAATGTCCTTGGCTGAGAGATTGTCCTCAAAATTTCATATTTGCCCTCAAGGCTTCGCTTCTCGGCCAAATACTCATTTTTAGGACAAGCTCTCAACCGTGGATATTATCAGCCGACATACCAGCCGCCCGAAGGGGTTTATTTACTAAATATCGCTGGCAGTGCCGGTGGGCAAGATAAGGCGAATCCTGTGTTCTGATTGCCTTTGATCTCGTTTAAGATTTTGTCCCATTGTTAATTTATAAGAAAACGGGGTTAGCTCTGTGTGATGAAGCATTTAGACCGAGTGCTAGGTCCTTTTTTTTTGCATATTTAATGCCTTACTTGCTTATCTTCGTTTTGACAGACTGCAATGCTTACTTTGAAATTCCATTACTGCTCCCTGGTGACATATGAGACTGCCTAAGAATTACGTGGCATGCAAACCGGCTGCATTTAATTATACAATGACATTTCTCCACCCGGGTTACAGGAGTGTTATTTATATAGATGTCAACTTTGGAGAGATCAATCTGTTTACGCCGTGGATGAAAGATAATGCATTTTATAGATAGCAATGACTTATCTTTGATAACTCAAAGATAAGTCATTGAGTTTTACTTTGTGGAATTCGAAAGACAATCCTGCGAGAGTAGAACCGCCGCTTTTGTCAATCAGAAATCAGGAATGGCATAAAAACACTCGCTCGCGAAGCTGGTCATATGACAATAACGACTGAGGAGGTTTATTTTTTTCTTTTGTTTTTGTAGTTTTTTACCGTTAATTACGTCACCCAATGTTGACATTGTAACTCTTTCCAGGTATGGTGTTTGTGTTATTTCCTGCCGCTGACACAGCAGCCGATGCTGTAAATAAATTCAAAAATTCCACTATGGACAACTAAGAGCTGTTTGTGAGAGTCCTACCCACTATTCATGTAAGTAGCTGCAAATTCAAGAGCAAAGGTTTTTCTCTAGAGTATTTCTGGAAGTACTTAAAAAAAAAAAGCTAAAAAAAAAAAGGATTGACCTGAATCAAAAAAGGAGTTATGCTTATCCTGTCGTTTTTGTTTCTTCCTTCTTGTAGCCTGGGCTGTTCCCCCCTGGAAGCCAACCACTTCTAGTACTTGTTAACTCCAGAAGTGGAGGTGGTCAGGGGGCCGACATGTCAGCAGCTTTCCAGAGACTGCTCAACCCTCATCAAGTGTACAGCCTCATAGAAGGAGGCCCATTATTAGGGTATGTTTAACTCCTGCCCTTCGTATCTAAAAAACTGTTTTTTGCAAGTGAAGTTGAAGTTTATTAATTACTAAGTACGTAGCAGTTCGAAAACTGATTTGTGTATTTACATAACAAAAATTAAGTCACTGTGATACAAATCTAATTTTGTCGTTTAAGTTGCATCTTGATCAGTTAGAGCTATTGTATACCCAATGCTACGAGCCTTGTTTTCTTCTCTCATCTTTGTCCCGTGGTCTAGAATTGATTATTGTGTTTGTTTTAGATTTTACGCTTTCAGATCTATTCCTGATTTTCGTGTCTTGATCTGTGGTGGTGATGGGACAGGTGGCTGGGTGTTGTCGTGTTTGGATGATGTTGTTCAAGAGTTGAAGTGTAAGTTACCTGCATCAGCAGTACTTCCTCTTGGCACTGGTAAGTGGATTGTTACAAGTGACTCCTGTAAACTGCCAGTTGGAGAAAATTTCTTTCCAGAGTCGAACATAAAGCCTTGTGTAGGTTTTGTTGTACTGGACTGTGTGATCGATCTCAAGACTCTTGCGACAAACTTGGTCAATCGGATGGAAATCTAAAACTAGCCTCGACTTTGCCTCGCGTGCTTCTAAGTGCTGGACACTTCAAAAAGTCGTGCAAACTTTCCAGTTTACTTGTTTAGGCCTCAACAGCCTTTGTATTTAAAAGAAGATCAACGAACGATCATCGATAATTATTCGAAGCTTAATGCTTCATGTGACAATTAAATGAGCGTTTCCAGCACGTGGTTGACAACTTGAGGTTTACAGTGATAGACAAACCGCTATGAGGCATTTGAAAAGCTGTCGTTTCATTCGTTAGCCCTTCCTCGGAGCATGGTAGATGGAGAATAGGTTGGAAATTGCCTGAGATTCTCGACCTCGGGGCAAGCCATTACTCATCGCCCAGAAGGGATTTTAATATTCTTAAGATTTCGCAGTCAATTTCTAACGTTCCCCCTTTGTACTCTGTTGGGAAGGACTGACGCCCACTCCCCTCTCGTGATTTATAATTTCTTTGTGGGGATTTCGTTAGTGGATACAGATTGAGATGGAAGTTGGATGAGATTCTCAGCTTGCATGTACTGATCTCTCTAGTGTTCTTCTTAGTGGATAGATAATGTTTGGGAAACTAAATTAGACTGTAAACGTACAGGTAATGATCTCTCTCGTATCCTCCATTGGGGAAGTGGTTACTCTGGCGGCGAGAGTCCTGTATCGCTACTCATGGCCATTGACCAGGCTCACGAAGTGTTTCTTGATAGATGATGTGTCATGTTTGACTCCGTGGACTCTAACGTTCCTGACACACTGTCAGACGAAAGCGCACTTGGTTGGATGGGAGGAAGAGAGGACGATCCTAGTATTTTTACGATGAATAACTACTTTGGCATCGGAATTGGAGCTGAGCTTTGTTTAGATTTTCATCTTCAGAGAGAGGAAGCACCTGATAAATTCCATAGCAGGTGAGGATGCAAAAAGAGTACATCTACTTGTTACAGTAGTTTTACATCCGCTCGATTTAAGGAACAGTGTTGATTGCTAAGGCTATTGGATGGCACTTGCAATTGATAACAAATGTTTCATAGTCTTCTGAGTTGTTCTCTTTGTCGTCTGTATTTTGAATTCGTCTGTGGGAATGTGCGTGCCCGACTCTATTTATCACTTTAGATGTCTTACAGACTACCTCCCCCTTCCCACCCTCCAAAGGTTATTAACGGACACGGAGCAGTCAAACGTCCAATAGATTTTAACTTCCATCGTAAGCGCTTTTGAAAGTGGATAGGTTAGAAAACTTCGACCTAGCGTTTTATGATTTATTGTAAGTAAGAGTTCGTCGATTCTGTGATTTTTCTTTTTTCAGGCTTCATAACAAAGGAGTTTACTTTAGAGCAGGGATAAAGAAAATGGTCAAAGGCTACTCGCGGACATTTACTCACAAAGTCGAAATAGAGGTGATTAATCTGTAGAAGGTAGATATTGGAATAGCTTACATGGTTGCCTTCATGGGATGAATTCGGTGTTCTTACAAAGCGTCTCTTTACCCACTGCGAACGGCCGAATAAACCCGACAAAATCCCGCGAAAGGGGAAGGGGGAGGATGATAATCTACGATGAATTAGCATCACAATCAGGTGGAATAGCAATAGTTACAGTAGCCTCACTTTGCGAAAGCGTTAAAAGCTCCTACACTGGGAAGGTGTGTGTCTTGTTTACAAACTTAACTCATTTAATATTGAGTGTTGTCCTAAAAACATCATCATCGTTTGTCAGTTTTATTCAACACTGAGTGATTTAACGCCAAGTAGTTGAAGACGTCTGTCTTAAAAATTTAACGCCCGAATGAGATGGTTTTGGGAGTATCCCTTGGTACTTTTTTTGCCTTTTGTACTCCTTACGGTTCCAGTGATCTATCTTTCTCTCGTTTCTCAGCATTTTCATTTGTAATTTTCTGTTTCGCTAAAGATTGATGGCAAAAAAATTGACTTACCAACACTAGAAGGAATTGTTATTCTTAACATAGGCAGGTTAGTGAAAGCTGGAAGTTGAAGTCAGTGAAAAGAATTCGAATCAGTGTTGCAGTGGTGAGATTTCCAATTGAGTGGATTGAGAAAACAGACTAAAATCGGTTTCAAAGCGTAATTTTAAGATGCTCAGTTTTCATCCTGAAGTCAAAATAGTACTAATTCAGGTCAACATGATGTATTTCATTTCATTAAAATCTGATTCCTTTACGGGAACGAAGAACGTACAAAAAGTGACCATTTTCGATATATCAAAATTCAAACTTGGGTGCCAGGATTGGGGGAACAAAACAAAGGAACAACATCGAGGTTAAGGGATGAATAATAAGTTTCTTTAGTTGTATACCTCCAAGCCTCAGAGCCATGTTAGAATTTTAATAAATCGAAAATGGCCTAATTGTCTCGCGCCCGTCATGTGACTTTGCAGCCCGGTCGGATGTAGCACCCAGACTGTATCTTGCTGGAAGGCATGGGTTCGAATCTAGTTAAAGTTGAACTTTAAAGTTTTCTTTCCTGATTTTTCATTGGTAGCAGTTCAGGTGCGAGTATCGCTTCTATACACGTGAGGGATTTTGTTTTCATTTTTATTTAGTTTTCCCTTTAATTTTTTATAATTTGTTTTGCCCGACTAGTTGGGGAGCAGGTACGGATGCATGGGGACCAGACAAAGAAGATGTATGTAATACGACTTGAATTTAGCATTGATCTCTGTCCTTTTTGTCCCAGGCAAGTGAGGTCTTTAAAAACACGCAGTCGAGTCAATCGCTATATCGGCCGATATATCAATCAAGTCTCGACCGAGTCTCGACCGAGTCTCAAATGAGTATCGGTCGAGTATCGACCGACTCTCGCCCGATATACCGACCGAGATATCGTTTGAGAACACCTACAGTAAACATGATCAACACAGAAGTAATCACAAGGGCCAACCAGAAAAGACAAAATTGCAAGTACATGTAGCCAACGAGAACGCCATCATTTGTGAGTACGAATGTTGCAAATGACCAAAACACGGTGGTTTTGGTTTTGTTCCTGATTAGTTCAGATGGTGACTTGAGATATCTGGACCCATCACAAAGCAAAGTTAATCAAAACAGATGCGATCCCGGATTCCTCTTCGACTCTTAATTGAGAATTGCTGACTCTGTTTGCAGGGTTATGCCTCAGCTTGTCACTGTGACGGTTTTGTAGAGGTAGTTGGACTTCAGGGAGTCATGCGCATGGTAAGTCAGTATCACTACCGGCTTTGCCTTTTATGCCCTAACATCAGCAGGTGGATTCTCTCTACAGTTCTCTCCCCTGAGAATAAAGAGTGTGGTCTCTGGTTTTCGAACATCGGCTAGGGAAATATAGGGTATTTTTCTCAAGTAACTAATAAGTCTAGGCAATGACACGATTTCGAGTGCAGTTGGGTGTTAATGAGCCTGAGTAAATTTCTCAAAGACAGCAAAATTGCCCCAAGAGCGTAGTTCCATACACAACTCACAATTCCACCATTTGCTCTAACGGGGGACTAACGCTCGAAACGTCAGCTTCAAACACCCTCCATGGTGGTCAATTTATAATATCAACCCAGCTGATAAAACCAAATTATGTTGTAACATCTCCACCGACGCAGCAGCACAGTTTCTTTAGAAACTGACCCTCTTTATTCACGCACTTCGATAATTTTTTTATCCATTATTATGATTTTTATTTCAGATAAATATCAAATTAAAATCAGAGATGCCTGTACAAATAGATGGTGAACCTTGGATGCAGCCTCCGGGTAATGCGATCGTGCGGCCCATACTAACACAGGTATTGTACAGAAAACCGTGTAATAACTTTGTTAAAGACTACTGGCCGGAGAAAATGAAAGGCTCGGATCTCAGTGGTAAAGTTGCACGTGGGACATCCCGAAAACCAATTTAATCTTATCTTTTTTTTTTAGCTAAGAAGCATATGTCTTTTTTCAACATTGACATCCAAGATTTCAGTTAAAGTTTATAACAGGACTACTTTAGTCAGAGTTCTTACTAAGAGATTTAAATATATGTATTGGTAGAGCAAAAACGGCTAACGAACACTTCTCGAAATTTCCTCTCTAGTTCACTTTACTTCTTGTTTTCTTTAGGCACTGATGCTTTCAAAGAGGAAAGTTAAAGTGAAAAACCTAAGAAGACCTTCAAGCTCGTCTCGTCGTCCTTCAAGTCCCAGCGCAACGAGAACTATTTTTTATGACGATTAAACAGAGTTTTCCCGGGCCTTTTCTCACGGAAGAAAATAATCTTACATATAAAAGTGACTCACAATTATAGCCGCTTCATTAGAAACTATACTGAAGATTTGTACCAGCTCTGATTTATATTTAACTTGTTTATCTTGTAAAGTTCATCTAATAAGGTATTGTTTCAGCCGAGAAAATGTAATTTTAAATTTTGAAGAAAACTATTGTCATTTGTATAGCTCTGGGTGTACGCTGTCTTGCTGACGTCTGTAAATATAAATAGTTCAGACTAAAATACGTCTTCATCAGGCGTCACCACTCGAACGTCTTGGGTGTAACTTACCATTCATGACAGAGCTTAAAAACGAAATGTTACGTCAAAGGTACGCGGTCAACAACGCGGGCTCAAGCATACGTGGTTTAAAATTTAGCGAAATTTGGGGAAAGAAAAAGGAGCTAACATTTGAAACCAAGGCATTTTGTTGTCGTCGAAGACATTTTCCTATTTCCAAAGTTTTAAACGAGAAAATATATTTTGGAAAATATTTAAGGGGTGTACAAAGTTTTTGAAGTTTCCTGTAAAACAAAAGCGGCAAGGAAAACGACGCCTAGAAGCAACAGAATTTAAAATCAACAAGGCAAACGACTCAAAATCAGTTTTCCTGCGGGAAAATCTGGCGCGTGCGCACACGTTCTTCAGCTCTGTTACCATTTTTGCTGTTGGACTCCTTTTCTAGCAACGGCCACAATACTTTCATTGAAGTGGTATAAAGTAATTCAGAAACTGCGTCTCAGCCACACTCGGTCTTTCTGTACTCGCTAGTAAAAGCGCATAGGCGTCGTAGTCGACAATACGCGCTAAAGAACCAAACTCATACCATGCTATTCTACAGTCATGTCAAAAGTACAAATTAAAGTGATAAAACCTCTGTCTTGAGGTGGAGTTCAAAGCTTAGCTTGCCCCACCAATTTATACAGAAAAGAACTGAGAATTTGAAGAGAATTTATGTTCGAATATGTTTTTAAATGAGTGTTGTACTTGTAATTATGTGTACAAAAGCAGGTTAGCCGCTGAAGTATCCATTTTCAAACAAATAAACATTTGCGCCTTTAAATTTATTGGAATGTGTCATTATAAAAAAATAGATTGATGTAGTTGTGTTCTGAAGGAATTAAATTTGTGAAATAACCTTTTCATGGCATTTTTTTCTCTTTAGAGGCAAAGTGGTTGTTGGGCTCGGAGAAGAGAGGTGACGCCTTTCTTCGAATTAAGAAACATTCAAACTGAATAATTTATCAAAGCGAATGTTCGACATAATGAGTAACTCAAGGCCATTTACCTACCCCCTCACCCGGTGCGATCACGGCTCGCTTAGTACAAGAGATACAGAAATCATTTTTGTATCAGTTCACTTTAACACAGGCCATTGTTACACATAATCCATACTGTGGATGAAATTGAAGCGAGACTTCGAATCTTCCGAAAGGGTAAACCATGAACGGACTCATGTGTAAGGTCTCCCAGATGTTTTATTGAAGGCTTCGTTTTACAATAAATCTTAACTTGGTGTCATTTTCCTCTAAATGCCACTTTTGCTTCAAAGATATTCTTACAGTAAACTAGTCATGTTTGATGAACACGTTTGAACAAAGCTTTCGAACAGTTTGAATACCTCATAATACAATGAACTAGAATTCTCGATATGAGTTAAAAAAATCTAAAAGTGAACTACAAATTAGACTTCAAAACGCTACCAAATACCTATTTTTGTGGTATCCAAAGACCTTTCTTCTTTCTTTTTTTTTTGTGTTATGGTTAATATCAATAACAATGACGAATAATGTTAAAAAAGTGGCAGACGTCACTGCAACTCCCAATGATTATATTGTTTGTAAACGAGTTATAAAAATTCTAGAAATGAGCTATTTAGATCATTTGTATTCTATAAAAAGTCTGTAACAACGACATCTTACCCGTTATATTTTGCTGTTGTTGTCTTCCTTTTTTGTCTACTTTCATCGGTTTTATTCATTTAGTTTAATTTAATTTAAATGGCGTAAAACTCTCTCATGCCAGTTGTGGGAATGAACTATTCTAATAGCTGTTGTTACTCGTTACTCAAACATCTTTCTAATTTTTTTTTTTTTTTTTATAATCTGCGCTTATGAAAAACGTCGAAACATAGCAGAAATTACGTCACTCTACCTTTAACTACCATAATGTCCTCATGAGAGTTACAAAAATTCAAGAAATTAGCTACTTAGATCATGTTATATCTACCAAATATTTCATAAGTAACGTCTTTACAGTAAGTTTTTCAATTTTTTCTGCATTTTTACCTTAGTTTGTAATTTTTAACTAAAGATACTCGTGAAATGAAACAATTTGACACGTAATCTGTAAGTAATGAACTATTTAGATTGCCAGCCTGCTACCAAATATCTAGTGAATGATGTTTTGACCGGTACACTTGTCTAAGTCTTTCTTGTCAAATGTTAGATGCTTCATCGTTCTCAACGATTAAAACGCAATCTGAGAGGGAATTACTCTTAAACGAGTTAAACAAAATTCTAGATATGAGCTATCTAACTTTTTGTTTTACTGATAAATCTCTGATAATTCTTATAAAGCGCGTTGATGTTTTACTATTGTGATCGCATCATCAGCCTGTTTGTATTCTTTCAATATTAGATGTACTGATCTGAATTTGGTATCAAGCAGAAAAAATAGAAAAACTTCTGATAATACTTATTAAAGGGCGTTGATGTTCTACTATTGTGATCGCATTATTAACCCTTTTTGTTCTAACAACAACAAACATATGAAACATATGTGTGAACTGCGGTTATGAGACGTATATGAGAACGATCCTTCGCAGTAAAGCACTATTTGAGCAATAGTGAAAATCAGACCTGAAAAAAATTTCAGGCCTGTACGGGACTCGAACCACTGACCTCTGCGATACTAGTGCAGCGCTCTACCAATTGAGCTAACAAGCCAACTGGGAGCAGGCCATCAAATTAATTCGATATAAACCCGTAGATGATAAATCAAACAACAACAAATATATGGAACATATGTGTGAACTGCGGTTATGAGACGTATATGAGAACGATCCTTCGCAGTAAAGCACTATTTGAGCAATAGTGAAAATCAGACCTGAAAAAAATTTCAGGCCTGTACGGGACTCGAACCACTGACCTCTGCGATACTAGTGCAGCGCTCTACCAATTGAGCTAACAAGTACTAGTATCGCAGAGGTCAGTGGTTCGAGTCCCGTACAGGCCTGAAATTTTTTTCAGGTCTGATTTTCACTATTGCTCAAATAGTGCTTTACTGCGAAGGATCGTTCTCATATACGCCTTTTTGTTCTTTTCAATATTACATGTATTGATCTAAATTTGGTATCAAGCAGAAAAATTCGGAAAAGAGAAAAGTAAAATTCTGAGATAGTCTTGACCCGTACATGTGTCTGAGTTGTTCTTGTCATAGATGATTTTTCCTTTTCCTTTCGAATGAAAAGCAATTATAGGGCGAGTGATTCTCTCAAACGAGTAAAAAAACATTCTTAAAACGAGCTTTTAGATCATTGGTATACGGCCGCTAAAAATTTTTGATAATTGATTTAACGGATTTCCCCTAATTAAATTCTAGGTATTTGTTCAATATTTGCCTCTCTGTTATCTAAACTAGAGATACTATTGAAACTGAACTTTCGAAAGTTAATTTAAGCGTTAATTAAACATTTGCTTTGGTCAGCTATCATGATTCATGTCCTATTATGAAATCGCAGTTTTGGGAAAAACTGAGATAGAAGTGTGGAAGGAAAGTAATCAGGTCATCGAATCCCTTTTAAACTGAGAACAAGCTCTGAACAAGCTAAAAACTTACCATGGTAGTGAGCCAAACATTAGTTCTAAAACCGGTGGAGCATTTCGAACCAAAATATTTACTCAGCTATATTATTACTGATAAGAGGGATTAACTTCAATGGATAGATCAGCATGCAGACTGAAATGTCTTATTATATTGGGAGCGTAGCCAGCTTTTCGACTTGTTGCAGGCCTGTACCATGAGAAATTTCAAATTTTGTTTCAAAATTTGCAAGAGTTATGTTTTAAGAGTCAAACAGGCGAAAGACAAATTGTAGAACCAGCTGTACAGGATTTTAGGCTGGCTTCACCCGTGATATCGTTGTGTTTCCCTTTATCCATTAGGTTTGAATGTGGTCTAAGAACTATGGTCTATAGAAACATGCTGAGAGTAATAGACTTGAATATTAGATGGACATACATGTTACAAGTGACAAAAAACTAACAAAAAATCAAACAAAAAATATACATAACAAAATGTTACAATTGACAAAAACAAACAAACACAAAATACAGACAAACAAAAAACAAACACAACAAAACGAAACGAAGATAGACTGCCACTATACGCCTACTTAGATATCCTACCTATGTAACCATATAAGGAAGATATCAGACAACAAGCTTACTAGTTAACTAATGTAAACATTAAACTGATTAAAAAAAAAAGAGATTAAAAACAGATTTTCTGATTGAGATATTGCCACAGACAGTACATATAGATTCCTACTCAAGAACTACTTTTCCTTTTCCTTGAATCTTTGAATTATTCTGTAGCCCTCGAGGTGTCCATACTAATGGTAATGCTTTTGGCTCTTGTTAAATGTCTGAGACAAGGGGAAAAAGCACACTAATTATTGAAAACAAAACCAGTTGGTTGCTTGATCTACCGAGCCGGCAGTCCGTTAATCGGTTTAATAACCAACTTGGTCCAGGAAGCCATAATATAAATCAGTTAGTCTGTAACCATGCCCACTGGTCGGCGGACAATCTGCCAGATAGTCAGCCTTTGTCACTCAGCTACAGCTCAGCTAGTTAATTTAATCTCACAGCTTATTGGTCAGCTAGCCAGTTAGTCAGTTGACCAGATTGTCAATCAGTAAGCTGGTTAGTAAATTAAGGACCACACGCAAGTATGAACTTATAACCATATGGAACGAGAGAACTCCTCAGTGCAGCCCAATAGCCACCTAGCAGTTTTTTTTTTATTTTACGTCACCTTATGAAGCATTGTGTAGACCACAATTAGTACATGGTGGTTAATTTATAAGGAGAGTTACCTTTCTCTGCGACGTCCATGTTAGGCTCAGGCGCATTCTCTTCTTCTTCATCTTCAGAATTGATGTAATAGAAAAAATTTACTTTAGTACTCAATCGTTCAATATTGTCTCTATTTAAGTTTCTTAAATAATTATTAGACCTTTGACCAATTTTCCACCAGAATTTATCCAGTGATTACCAAGTTAAAAAAGATGCTTCAAGAACTCACAAAATGTTTTAATATCTTAAATACCTAATCAAAACCGCAATCACCTTTACCTTTGTCACTGGGCACTGGGATCTCTTCTCTTGTTACTTGCTCCTCAGACTCACCAGCTGTGTGAAAGGAAAGTTATCAATTACAAGTTTGCATAATTACAGTCACGGTTTTTCTGTGCGCTTGAAAATGAATGTAAATAAGTGGTCTGCAGAACAAACCCGGCCCATGGCCTGCTATTAAGCCAGCAAAATGACCCAATTACTTGTGAAGCTCATAACACATGTTATACAGCGTATTAAAATGTGTTTCTAAAACTCGCAAATCATTGTCTTTACCTTCCTCAGTTGGTCCTTTGTGTTCAGGTTTACGTTCACCTTCTTGACCTGCATGAGTACGATTGAAAAAGAAATTGTACTTATTGAATTATGTTCATTTGAATACTTGTAATGTTGCAAAGTGAGCGAGAATTGTGGATGGATCCCAAGGGACAGCACATAACCTGAACATTCGATAATATTAAGATAGCGCCTTAACCTCCTAAGGACTAATCAATGACCACTCTCTCTGTCTCCTTTACCTTGGTCACTAGACACTGGAATCTCTTCACTCTCCATTTGCTCCTCACGTTCACCAGCTGCGTGAAAGCAAAGTTGTTCATTAGAATGAATTATGAGTTCCTTTAAGGGTTTCATCGAGAATTACAGTCATTGTTACTGCGTTGGCTAGCACAAATGCCTTCATATAGATACGGGAGCCTTGATATACATCAGACTCACTGCCCGCTATGAAGCCAGAAAATTGGCTCAGCTGGATGTTAAGTTACGAAAAAGCTTGTCCTGTAGGCGGGAATAAATGCAAGATATGTTGGACAGTGTAAAGTTCCTGAAAAGCGACTAATTTTTTTTACCTTTTCCAGTGGGCTCTTTAGGCTCAGGCTTACTTTCTCCATCACCTGCGCAAATAGATTTAGAATAGATTGTGTTAATTCAACTATATAGATTTGATTAGAACCTTCGAAACTTTTACATAAGTGGTCAACTATTACCTACTTTTCTTCTTAAACTTCTTTCAAGAAAATTCTTTATTTGATGAAAAGGACATGAGCCCCCAGTCGTTCAGTCTTGTGTTACCCAATCTTTAACCAATTCTTTTGTTTTACGAATGTGTTTGGAAAATTCTCCACTATAGCTTTTCCTGTGACTTATAAGTAAAAAGAGATTCTTCAATAACAGGTTGCCTTGGCATATCGAGTAACTTATCAAAACTATTCTCTCCTTTACCTTTGTCGCTAGGCCCTGGAATCTCTTCTTTCTCCACCTGCTCCTCAGATTCACTAGCTGTGTGAAAGTAAAGTTGTTATAAAGTTGCATAGGATTTCATCGAGAACCGCTGTCACTGTCACTGCGTAGGCTAACACGTCTTCAACTAGTTACTAGGGTGTTTATAGATGACCCGGCCCACTGCCCGCTATCAAATTGAAAACTAACAAACTGGTTTATGCAGTGATGACTCTGATCTCCACCACAAATCAGAGTCAATGTGCCAGTTTTTCGATAAACGTGGTTACCCTGTTTCTGTACTTCAAGCGGGTTATCACCGCGCCCAACCTATTGATCGACTTTCAGCACTACAAACGTCGCATAAGGAAGATTCCGACCGCATTCCATTCACTCTCACGTTTCACCCTCACAACCACTCAGGTAAATCCATCATTCTTAAAAAAATTAAATTCCTTTAGAACGATGCAGACACAAGCACTATCTTTTCGCAGCCTTCCCTCATTTCATTCAAACGCGACAAAAACATAGGCAATTTTTTGGTCAGAAGTTCTTTTCAGACTAATGAGCAATCAGGCACTTTTAAATGCACTCGTGCACGATGCAAAACGTGTCCTTTCATTCACAACACTGATAAAATATCGGGACCTAAACGATCCATTAACATCACCGATCACTTTACGTGTACCTCCGCCAATGTAATCTATTGCATAACTTGCACTTATTGCAAAAAGATATACATCGGCGAAACAGGCAGAAGACTAGGTGACCGATTCCGAGAACACCTTCGAGACGTGGAAAGGAATGACAAGGACACATCGAAACCAGTCGCTAGACATTCTCATTTACCTAATCATTCTAAGTAACATATGGCAATCTGCGGTCTTTCCTTACACTTAGGTACCACGGAAAGCCGTAAAAATCGTGAACAAAAGCTCGTCTTTCAAACCGGCAGTCTAAATCCCACAGGGATCGACGAACGCTTTTCATTCCACTAAAATATTCTTGTTTTTCTCGTTGCCATGTTCCCACCAATAACGTGGCTCCATTCTCTGCCTTTAAAAGCACACACAACCCACAATTCCTCTATTCGCTCCGACGAAGGGCTAAAGCTCGAAACTTCAGCTTTTGTAATCGTTACGGTGGCCAATTTACCACTTCAACTTAGTTGATATATCCAAATTATTTCGTTACTCCCACCGACGCAGCCCCAAACAGTTTCTTTTGAAACTATCAGCCTTTATTCATTGGCATACATGTAGTTAGTCGTTAACATCATGAAAAAATGACTTTCAATGAAGGTGCAAATAAATGAAACGCTCGTTTTTTTAGAACTACTTTATATTGAAAGTATTCAGATGGTATGAATAGTAAGGTATTGTGCTCGTTTAGACCAGCCATAATTGCTATATATTTCAGCTGTTGTATCAACAGGTGTAAGTTACACTGACGATGACTGTCCATCATTTAAGAAGAGCTCTTGCAAGTACCCTTGCCTTCAGTCACTTCTGTTTTCTGTCTGTAGATCCACCATAATAATTAATTCCAAATAAAATAGTACTTTAGAGGAACTAGACAATTTTGAACACCAGAACGGTCCATCGGTGTTAAACACTTCTACTTACAGAGGTAGTCAGTTATTACCTTATTTTTTAAGCTTCTTCAGAGAATGATTAATTTGATAGAATATTGCAATATTACTCAGTAATATTTTGTTTAGTTAAGCGTTTTTAAAAAGTCATTAATCTTTAGCCAATATCTCCAGTAGAATTTTTCCAGTGACTGTCAAAGTAAAAGTGAGGCTTCGATACCCTAGAAAGTGGCTCAACCCCTTGAATGACCTGTAAAAAATCATTTTATCTCCTTTACCTTTGTCACTAGGCCCTGCAATCTCTTCGCTTCCCACCTGCTCCTTAGATTCGCCAACTGTATGAAAGCAAAGTTAGAATAAAGTATGAATGCTTCAAGGTTATGTTTTGGACTTATGTGATAATGTCATATGGACTCTCACAGTCACTATGTAGGCTAACACAATTCCTGCCAAATAAAGATATGAAGCGGTCTACATATTAAACCCATTGCCCGCTTGTAGGCAAGCAAATTGGCCCAGTTAGCAAGATGCCAAGTTCATGAACAGCATGTACTGTTAGCGAGAGTAAAGGCGACGTATGTTAAACAATTAGGAGTTCAAAAAATCAATTCATTGTTTTTTAACTTCGCTAGTGGGTTTTCCAGGCTCAGGCTTAATTTTCCCTCTTGAACTGCACCAATAGGTTTAAAATAGATTGCAATAATAGAATTATTTGCATTTGATCTCTTTCACTCGCTGAAATTATCGAGAACTCTGGGTGGAGCACCAAAGCATAACGTCAGTTTTGGAGGGTGTTTAAACATTCAGCTGTTGATTACTATCACTTCTTAAAATTTTGTTGAAGGACCACCAATTTTCTTCATAACTTTTGTCTTTGTTACCTCTCGTCCTGCGGGATAAGTGCGATGAGTGCATACCCTTGACCTACTTGTAACTGCCCCGTTAACATTTCCAAAGCGTTAACAAACAAAAAAGTAGAAATCATAAAAAATAACTAAAGACCAAGCTGGTGTTAGCTTTCCCTCAGATTTTTTTTTCTAACAGCCTTGAACCTCATGTTATCGATGTAAATCGATATCATGATATCGTGTAAATCAGGGTTCTACCGATAAAACGCCTTATAATCGCGATATATTTTGAATGTTGCATCAGTAGCTATAGGTTATACCTACAGCTCCTGTCCCTCATAAAAAAAGGTATTTAATTCGATGTAAACTAGCACTTTCATAGAACTAGGTAAGTTATCAACATCAGAGCCTTGAATTGGTCTGTAGACACCCCTACTTACATAAATAGTGAACAATTAATTACCTTCTTTTTGTCTTCTTCGTCGGTACTGGCTTTCTCCATGGTGAACAGTAACTGCAGCAATACAAAGAGCACCTTTCATTTGACTGAACTGCTGGTTGTTTCGTAGAGGCTCAAAAGTTAATTACTCAACTTATTCGAGTCTTGCTAACAAGTAGATATAAACATAACTACGTACCAATACAAGGTAATTTGTTACGAGAGCAAGAACAGCTCTATGCAACATGCACTGACGAGCCTCAGATATTACAACATACTCATACAATTATCTTACTTTAATTCAGCCAAACTAAAATTGATCCTTTGAAGGTTTTAACCAAGTGTTGCTGATTTTCTAGTTAGACATCTATTTTCGAGCCCTTTGACATGCATGCTACTAGTTTTGTGCAATTTCCTTTTGTTCGTTAGTTTAACCGGCAATTTTCTCTGACAACCGCAAACTTGCCAATAAGAGGTTTTTCGATTGCGCTGATCCGTTAGGTTCAGTAAGAAAGGAAGGAAATACCAACCTACTCTCATGAACTCATTCATAAGACAGACTTAGAATCTGTGATTTGATTAGTGATTATGACGTTAAAAATACGGAATACCGATCTTATTTGTATGACAGAAAAATAAACAGTACAGTCAAAGATTCCATGCACCAGCTTGGAAGTACCATTCAATACTTTGGGTGGTACAAAGCATTCCTTAATTTAATGTTCTTTAAAATAGTGTACTTTCCTTCAAAATAAATGAAAATTAAAATGACCTTATACCTTTTACAGTCTTTTCAGTGGCTGGTCGGATGTCAAAATCATCGTCATAATCTGTTTCAAGGAACAAGTGGAGTAGACCATTACATGATGCTTTTGGTTCGTGTTTTCTAATTAAATATATTACTATACTAATGCATTATATTTGATGATAAAAATTAACGGTAAAAAACTACGACGTTTCGAAGTCTGCATGACCTCATTATCAAGTAAAATGTTAAAACTGATGTAAAATTGTAGCACAGAGATTATATACAAATAAAATGTGATAACTTCATTAGAATAATGAGCGTTCATTGTTATTGGTATCAGATCGTGCAGTATATGTTTAAATAAATACTTTTGCACGTATTGAGTCAGACTGCGTGTTTAACTTTGGTTTTTGTTCGCGAATGAATAACATTTCGTGGATTAGGCAGTCCATTTTCCCGCGGCATTTCTTGAGAACGGAAAACATTTTCCCCAGGCCAGCGGGCGCTACACCGTGGGCCTCCCTCAGATGCTTGCCAATGACAGAGGCTTTATGTTCTTCTATGCGTTGATGAAGATGGCGTGTGGTATAACCGATATAATCCGCATCGCACGAATCACATTTAAAAGTGTAAACAACGCATTGGTGGTTAATTAAAGCGGGCTTCTCTTCTTGTATCTTGAGCTTTCCCTCGATCTTACGACTCGTGAAAACTGGTTGTAGGTCAGTTCCGATTTTCCGGCCAAGATCTTTCAGCTGATGTCTTTATCACATTTTATTTGTATATAATCTCTGAGCTACAATTTTACATCAGTTTTAACATTTTACTTGATAATGAGGTCATGCAGACTTCGAAACGTCGTAGTTTTTTACCGTTAATTTTTATCATCAAATGTATTTCTAAACATTCTCTGATTAGAATTCTAAAACGGGAGAATCGACTGCACTTGTTCAGGCGTCTTGAACAGTTAAGCAGTAAGCAAATCAAATCTGATGGAGCCATTGAATTTCTTCGCCTTTGCCAGAATGTAGATCTTACACCAACCTTCGCCAAAGTCGACCAGACGAAGTCGAAGAACTGGCAACAATCATCGAAAGCGTTCTCAACAAATGTCATCGCCGAGGAGCTAAGATCAAAAGTGAAACAGAATGCTATGTTAAAGATGGAAATGAACACCATCTATGACGAAATCCGCCAACAATGTTCACCGCTACAGTACATGCTTACCTTACGCGTTATGACAGATCTTCGAAAGAAACTTTACGAAGACGTAATGACCAACCACACGAGAAAGATTGCAAGGTTAATTAACAAGGAATTTGACGTTGACGAACACATTACAAACATCTCATCGTACCGACTGTCATTCTTTGAAAAGTTAGTTCTCTGCCGTGGTTTGAAATTCTCCATCGCTCAACCTGTGCCAGCTCGTGATGTAAAAGCCAGCTTTGAAAAAGCTTACTGGCGACTTGAACCCACATTACCGGAGGACCAAAAAGAATTAGCCGCCGCGACTCTTCGCTCGATTGCCCTGAATTATATTCAAAGGAGAGGCCCAAGACCACCCAAAGGACTGCAACAAGCCATAAATCAACTTAGACGAAGGGAAGACATTGTCATTACAAAACCCGACAAAGGATCTGGCGTAGTAGTAATGGACAAGACAGAGTACATCCGTCTACTAAGTGATGCTTCCATCAAAGACACAACGAAGTTCACCCCTATCAACACAGAAAGACCAAAAACACGCGGCCGGCCTCCTAAACACTACCATCCCTTACTACAAAAAGAAAAACAGCTGGAGTCCGTCGTCAGAAAAATCCTGCCAAAGCCGATTGCTGACACAGTTTGTCGCAAAGGTTCCCGGCTTGCTCACCTTTATGGTCTTCCAAAGACTCACAAACAGCAACTATCAATGCGACCGATACTATCATCGACTGGGACCTACAACTTCGCCCTGGCCAAGTGGCTTGAAGAGAAGCTTAAGCCCCTTTCATTAAATCAGCACACTATCTGCGATATCTTCTCCTTCGCCGAAGTGATAAGGGAAACACCACTCAACCCGAATGACATTCTCGTGTCGTATGACGTATGTGCTTTATTTACCAACGTGCCACTCGACGAGACTATTGAGATCATCGCTGAAAAAGCCTTTAAAAACAACTGGTTTAATGAAACGCATGGTCTCAACCTCACAAAGACAGGTCTTACCGAACTTTTAAGAATAGCAACCAAAGATCAGCTATTTCAGTTCGACGGTCAACTTTATGAGCAGGTGGACGGTGTGGCCATGGGCTCGCCCCTGGGACCCCTTATGGCAAACGTTTTCCTGTGCTCCATTGAAGAACAACTGGATCGCAACAACAAGTTACCAAGTTTCTACAAAAGGTACGTCGATGACACATTAGCCACGATGCCAAATATTCAAGCCGCAACAGCTTTCCTTTCAACATTGAACGAATGCCATCCTGCCATACAGTTCACAATGGAAATTGCTGAAAACAACAAGCTTCCATTCCTCGGTATGATGATTGAGAAAAACGGTTGCCACCTGACAACAAGCGTATATCATAAACCAACTGATACAGGACTGCTCTTACATTACCAGAGCCATGTCGATCAGCGTTACAAAAGATCTCTGCTGAATACAATGCTGAACCGAGCTTACCGCCTGTCATCAACGAAAGAATCTTTTACGAAGGAATGCCAGCATCTCAAGCGGATGTTTACTAAGCTTAAGTACCCAGTGAAACTCATCAACTCAGCTATCGCCTGGTACACGAGTTCTACGATCCAAAGCCGTCACGAAACCCCAACTGAACTTGACGCGGCTACACAAAAACCTGTCAGAATAACTTTACCATTTAAAGACCAAAAATCGGCCGACACAGTAAGACATCAGCTGAAAGATCTTGGCCGGAAAATCGGAACTGACCTACAACCAGTTTTCACGAGTCGTAAGATCGAGGGAAAGCTCAAGATACAAGAAGAGAAGCCCGCTTTAATTAACCACCAATGCGTTGTTTACACTTTTAAATGTGATTCGTGCGATGCGGATTATATCGGTTATACCACACGCCATCTTCATCAACGCATAGAAGAACATAAAGCCTCTGTCATTGGCAAGCATCTGAGGGAGGCCCACGGTGTAGCGCCCGCTGGCCTGGGGAAAATGTTTTCCGTTCTCAAGAAATGCCGCGGGAAAATGGACTGCCTAATCCACGAAATGTTATTCATTCGCGAACAAAAACCAAAGTTAAACACGCAGTCTGACTCAATACGTGCAAAAGTATTTATTTAAACATATACTGCACGATCTGATACCAATAACAATGAACGCTCATTATTCTAATGAAGTTATCACATTTTATTTGTATATAATCTCTGTGCTACAATTTTACATCAGTTTTAACATTTTACTTGATAATGAGGTCATGCAGACTTCGAAACGTCGTAGTTTTTTACCGTTAATTTTTATCATCAAATGTATTTCTAAACATTCTCTGATTATAATGCATTATACATGCGGTAATATTCTTGTTTATTATCCAACTACACTCCGTAGAGTAGAAATAACGCCCAAGACGAATACAAATATCACACGTTATTTGTATTTCAGAGAACCGGTTAGACAGGTTTTCTCGAATCGGGCAAGCAACGAAGTGAATTGAAGTTACAATTTATTTTTCTGACGATGAAGAGTCGGAATAGCTGGCAAATATTGATTCAAGTTTATTAGATAAATCGAACGAAGAAAAGCAGCTAGACGACAATGGTATTTCAGCATTTATGGAAGAAAATATAAACAGCAAAACGACAAAGCGCCAACTCCGTTCCGCGGCTAGGCATACTTCTGTCACGCACTCCCCGTAAATAAATATCAGAAAAATTCGCCCGCACTGAAATAAAAATTTGGCTGGTTGGATTATAAATAACATATTAGACGTTTTTGTGTGTCGTATCGCTCAGTATTTTTACTCGTTATTTAAATTTTGACTCGGGCGTAGGGCGAGTCAAAATACGACACAACCCGCAAAAATACTCAACCCTACTACACAGCGAAACGTCTAATAAGATATATGTTTTCTATTATTTATGGATTGATGATTGTATACTAAGTAATCCAGTTATTAAAAAGAAGACCTTACATACTTTTGTTCAAGTTTACTGTTAGCTTTACATTCAGAACTGGACGCACGCAAGCGTAAAAAACTTGCACCAAAGCTTAGAAATCGCGTCAAATTAGCTGAGTTCTCGATGGATACAAACTTATGTTACACAGCCTATATTTACATCTGCAAGATTGTGAGTTTTATTTCAATTAACAAGTAATAATACCTGAGGAAGATGCACTTTCATCCCCTCTACAGGCTTGTTCCATCGCTGTCGACAAAGTTAAGGAATATTTTTAAGTTGGAGTTATTTATCATATAATAAAACCAAAAACTTAAAACAGAAAAAATTATAAACAATTATTGGATGAGGTTTTTGTGATATCCGGAATAACCAAGGTAGAGGTAAGTGTTATTAGCCGAGGCCCAAGGCTGAGGCTGATAACACTAACCGAGAACTTGACTGTTCCGGATATCACAAACACCTCATCCAATAATTGTTTTATTACACATTCGACACTTTTGTCGATCTGTTAGTATTTTCCGAATCTTTATCTTCAAGTAATTTCTCAATTTCTCGCTGGGTCGATGATGCGAATCGAGAAGCCATTCCTACTTCGCTGTCCGTGAACTAGACATTGCTCCACCGGAAATCATACATTGCGCGCGCAACCTACAGATTATTTACTAATCTGTAGGTACAGATTAGTGAATAATCTGTAGGTTGTGCTGTTTCCCAGAATTAACTGTGGGCATTTAGCCAATGAGAAGACAGATGGTGACAGCAATGTATAATAATGATCAATATCGACGTATCATTCGTTTACTACGGCTGTCTCGTATATGGGTACGAAGGTATCTTTCCTTCTATAATACACTATGCAGGTTACTAATGGAAAGGGGGGAGATCTCAAGGGTAGGGGGGTAGAAAGTCCTTAGGAAGACTGTCACCAGAATTTTTAGTGTTATCTAAAGAAAAATATAAAGATAGGTGAACTTGGTTTTCTCCATGCAGTTATCAACCAAAAGTGATAACACCAAAGCTCATCACATTTATAACAGGTGGGAAAACCCTTCGTCGATCTTTTCTCTGTTCAAACCCACATAAAGAATGTATCAGAGCAGGAAAGGAATGTCGTGGTTTCGCCCTAGGTATTTCAAATTGAATTTACAAATATTCTGGTAAATTTAGTTAATTAGGCTACATATACCTGCCAAGGAAGTTCAGCTACAAAGTCAATCCCGGCATAACCATCAACATCAGTATTATGGTTGCAAATTTTTCGAGTGGAATAATTTCCTTGGTATTTTTCCCATTTGATTGTTTTAATTTAATTTTTGCAAAGTGCTGTTTAAATATAAGTACACAGACGGAGTACTGACCTAGTTGCGGATCAGGCAATTCAGGGACTTCCTCTACTGGGATTTCATGGTATTCTATTTCTTGCATTTCAATATGTTCTCCTATGGGCAAAAAAATAGGCGAAAAAAAAAAAGATTATAAAAGGGAAGAAAAGAAAGTATAGATAAGTGACATTACAAAAGGTTGCCGAAGAAGACAGGGGATATTTCATAGGTAATTACATTGAGAAGAACTATATCTTTACCCTCCTCGTTGTTAGCATGTGCACCTTCATTTCCAAAATGTCCCTGCTGATCATTTTCTGCTTCTTCTATTTCATAAAACAACAACAATAAATCTGTCTTGATCTTCTATGATCCAAACAGAGAATAAGTCACTGCCAGGCTTATCCAAACAGTTATTACAATGAAAAACATTCTACAAGTCAGATTTGTATCTTTACCTTGAAACTGAAGACAGAGATTTATCGCTTTATATTTTGATAGTAACTTAAAAATGTCCGCTCATATTTTTATTAAAATGGGTTTGGTAAATGGCACCAATTTGTTTCAACATTCCAAGAACATGGTTTTGGAGATACCAATCTCCATAAATTGAATTGAAATAAGGATTTCTACCACCGAAGCCCCGCTTCCCCCATGAAACTTCCTTAGCCCCTATTTCTACCCTTGAATTCAGAGTCACTCCCTTGCCTGTTCGTGCTTTAGCTCCTCGTGTTCTTCATTACAATCCCATTTTGCTCATTTCAATAATTTTCTCAGTTAATCACAATAAAAAATGAAAAAATACAGATCACTTTTTACCATTTCAAAGCATTTTCACTCTTATCCCCCTTGAAAGCCCTAAACGCAAAACAATTTGAACCAAGGCACTAACAGAAAACTTGTACAAAAATTGTTAAACCTTAAAGTTTGTTTATTTCGAGGTGTGGAACATCATTATTGTTATCATGGTATTTTAAAATAGAACATAAAACTGTACCTTCTTGATTTTGCCCTCTGTTGAAAAAAGATCGAACATTGGACCACAGCTTCCTCAGTTTTGGTTTCAGTATAGCTTGCACCTACACATCAGAAATTATGGGATAGTTAGTGTGAGACTCTTGAATAATTAACAACTATTCACCGAAGTGGAGGTGGTTAGTGGTGGATATTTACCAAGCCGCGAAGCGGCGAGGTAAATATCCATCGCTAACGACCGACACTGAGGTGAATAGTTGTTTTAGTATACACTAAAACAGTGAGATAATATACACCACCAAAAATTTATTTTAATTCATACATTCCAGCAACGATTCCAACATTTTCCCGCGCGTAACGATCAAACGCGGCTCGGATCGCGGTAAGTGATTTTTTGTTGTAAAAACTGCCGTCACGTTTCTTCGCTGACAGATAAAATTTCCTAAGACATTTGTTTAGCTCTTGTGGCGACATTTCTTCAAATGGTGTTGCAAACTCTTTCTGTATTTGAAACTGTTCTGTAAAAACTACCATTCAACTTTGATTTTCAAGTGAACAAGTGAGGTTACGCAAGATTAATTTGCATTTGTAAACAAAACCTTTTTCTCATTGGTTTTTATCGATAAACTACCGGTTACCATTACCTTTAAACACGGCCAAACCAAATTTAGTCGCTTTCTCTGTGTTTTCAGGGACTGATTCGTCGTTATTTGAGTGATTTATTCGCTTGTCACGGATGCAAACCAGCACGCCATTTTTTCCCAAGTTCCTCGGAGGTTAATAGCAAAGGATTTTCGGAGTTTGACTTGCCAATCAGAGCGCGCCTTCAACGCTATCCACTGTTTTAGTATATACTAATCTCTATTATATTTAAAGTGCCCATAATATCAAAAAAATGTTTTTCGCTCATCTAATTCTACAATTCACCAGATGAACTTCTGCGAAAAAAAATGTTCGATTTGGATAAAACGCAATTTTTTGCTTATTTCATAAAGACATTCAAATTTACCGCCATTTTGTTCCACCATTCGCACCAGTCTTCCTCGGTTTAAAGTGAGTCGTGACGTAGGTTCAGGAACACGTGATTTTGGGTTCTGACTTATCTCACTTGAAAACAGGTTGGAATTTGCTTCAGAGTAGTCTCCATTTAGTTTACAATGCCCGAAAGGTGCGTTGCCGCTCTTTGTGACAACGTTGGTTTTAAACTTAAGGTCAAGTGAGGTTCCTGAACCTACGTCACAGGCATCAGTCACGTGGTCATTTTGAGCACGTTACTCTTGTAATCAGCGGTAGGGGTCGACCGCAAGAAAATAGAATTTTTAACTTTGTAAAAATTCGTAAAAAGATTGCGTTTTATCCAAATCGAAAACTTTTTCACCGAAGTTCATTTGGTGAAATGTAGAATTAGATGAGCGAAAAACGTTTTTTGACATTATGGGCACTTTAAGTTGGTCTCCGTGGTCAAAATCAACTCGTTTTCATTCTTTTTTTTATGTCAACCGTCACAGTTACAAAATTAAGTTGTCAGCCTGCTCTGACACGAAAGCAGACTTAAACATGGCAGTATGCCCTATTCAAAAGTAATAAAAAATAAACCTGTTACCTGTGGAGTAGAAAGCGTATACAGCAATGGGTTGACAGCTGAATTGATCGGCAGAGCAAACACTGCAATCCATACTGCCAGATCTCCAGGTGGATCAAATGTTTTCTCGACGTGCGACTTGACGCCGATAGCAATGATTGGTATCCAACACAGGAAATCGGTCAGAATAATGAAGAAGACTCTTTTGGCAAGAGCCCTTTCTCTTTTGGCCTGGGAACTTTGTGCTCTTGCTCGTATTTCACGAATAGTTCCATGCGCTCCGAGCTGTTTGCTTGACGACCATGATTTCAACAAGATGGCAATGTAAGCCACCATTATGAAGATAAAAAGAGAAAAATTCAAAACGATAAAGATGGAAGTGGAGTATTCCCAGCCTTCTTGTAATTGCGGGGAAAGCTGAAGGGGCAGGCACACTACGTTCTTGCCATAATACCAGTCACCGAAATAGCGCATTCCAGACAAGGGAAGGAATGCCATAACGCCTCCCACCAACCAGATGACTGCACACATTATACGAGTCTGCCTTGGTGTAACTTTTGCAAAAGTGTAGGGAAACACAATGTTCTTGAGCCTATCCCATGCAATCAAAGAAATCATCATAACTGACACCTCACTTGAAAGGATAGATATGGCGCCATTGAAATGACAAAACCAACCAGTGCGCCACTCATAGTCGTGCAGGTAGTATTCCCCCGACCATTGTAGGTCTTTTATAGCTATAATGATAAGGTAAATACCCATGATGCCGTCTGAGATACCCAGATTCACCAACATGATAGACTGGACCACATTGTTATCAGGGAAAAAATACTGCCACCCAACAACAAACAAAGACCCAAACAACGACAGAAGACCGACAACCCAAAGACTTCTCCTTGGAGCAAGGTTACGGAACATAGAGTGACAGCTTGCGAAGTTGTCATTGAAAGAATAGTCGCAATCGGCATCCTGCCTGGAAAGATCGAGGTGGCAACACATTAGGTTGGTGTCCAAAGTCCTGGATTTGCAAAAAAAAGAGAAGAAATATTTAGCATTAATAACAACCTTACATGGATAGAAAACAATGGGCATTCAGTGATTTAGATACATTAAAGGTTAATGATCTGCAAACGCTTAATAATTGGTGATTGATTGATAACATACACTCTTATTAAAACAATTTTTTTAGAGGGGTGATTGAAGTAATTGCTTATTATGGAAGGAGTCTTACACTCTGATGATGTACTTCAACTGCTGGGTGAAAAGTCCTCTAGGGAGCTCAGCCATCAGGTTGTAGTGCATAAACCTGCAATTTTGAAAAATAATCAGAAAAACAATAAGTTGGATTGTATAGAAATTAAATCAAAAAAATTAATTTGGCTTACTCCAAAAGATGTATTTGAATTGAAAGAATGAGATTCATTTATTATTGTTAAAGAAAAACAGAAAGCACAAAAAAGAGGGAAAGAAAAAAAAGAAAAAACCCAAGAACCCTAAATATTTTATAAGAAAGCCCAGCTTTGTAGTTAATTTTATGCAACAAGGTTTACTTGCTTAGATGAAAATCTCTAATTTGCCGTACACTTACAAAAATCGCAATTCGTGGGCATAGGTAAAATTCGTGCTGGAAACGTTTTGTATCTTATTGCCGAAGATATCTCTGAAACGAATAACATAATAACTCACAATTAGTAAGTAGACAGGGTCTCACGATTGCCTGTTTCCTCATAAATTTACATGGCACTGCTGTGAAACTATCTGGCTCTCAACCATGGGTGTTTGCGTTTTTCTTATAGCTAACCTTGCTTGCTGAAAGTATGTTCACAAAAGACCATATTTTTAGTCAAACATAAATCACTAGAGCAGTACTTTGTTAATCAGCTTATTTTTATTTACTTGATATTAGAATTTGTGAACTTAAATCTCAGATTTTAAATGCTTCTGTTATATTCTTTCCATTGCTTCAAGTATTCTAATTTTTTTTCTGCTTGTGATTAACTGTACTCACAGAGCTTTGAGGTTTCCGACGCCTTTAAAAAATTTGTCAGGCAAAGTCTCGATTTTGTTCTCCGAGAGATATCTTAAACAGGCGAAAGGAATAGAAGATAAATAATATAATTGTAACATAATATTATCGCAATCGGGTGTGACACATTAAATTTAATCGATGACAGAGTTAACATTACAATCTTGTAATTTTGCTGTTATCAACTGAGTTGATAAATGTAAAATGGCCTTCGTAAAGAATTTATAAAAGCTGACGTTTTGAGCGTTAGCCCCTCGCCAGAGCTGCATATGGCTTGCGAGTCCACTCATCTTGGGAAAAGGTTTCAACTGTGAGTGTACTTACAATTCGATCAACTTTACCAAGCCCTGGAACTGATCTTCATGAAGCCTCTCAATTTTATTGTAGTCCAATTTCCTAAAGAAAGCACCGTGGAAAGTTTAGACTTTATATGCAGATGTAGCTGTGGAGTAATATCTTTAACACTGTTTTTTTTTTTTTTCATTTTTTAGGCCACTACAGTAGTTCAGGTAAGGCAGTGACAATGCTTTCTCCAATAAAATAGCTCTCAGTTTTCATTTCTTACTCTTCAAAGAAAAACATCAGACATGAGAATAATACTTTCAAGGTTGAGCTAAAAAAATCCCAAGTCTATTCCCAAGCGCCTTCAAGAAGTCTATTGTTTAAAGCTGAATTTTAAAAACTATTTATCATCCATTTCCTTTTACAATTTACGAACTTATTGGGTAGTTTGATCCTCCAATACAATATTATTATATATAATATTTCAAAGGAAACTAATGTTTGCCTCCTGAAAGTACATTATAATTTGAATTGTCAATTAATCTAGGAAGCTGTTGTATTTACCACATTCTAAAATTTTCAATACAATCGTTAATGTCGATAAGAATCTTACTCACAGAAATTCTACTGCTGTAATGTTTCTGAAGATGTGCGGTGGCAGATTTCTAAGCTCGTTGTTTGACAAATCCCTACAAGAGATCACCACAGTTACAAGGGATTTGCTAATGATAGAAATACCATCTAAACTGATTCATAGAATAATAATTATTGGCAGTTTGTGTTGAAAAACTTTCAAAAGGTGTGTTATTACTTGTGTAGTGGCCTCCCCTTTTCAGTTTAATTCCCCCAAATCTTTAGCACATATTCCCAGGAAGAAGTCTTATGTCTTTAAATCCAGCCCAAGAAGACCCTAGCATATTAAAGTTGCTAAGAACACAATAATAAAGAATAACTAGAACTTGAGAACATCTGTCAACATCTTTTGAGAAAAAATGACAGGAAATATGTTTCCCTTATAAAAAATGAAAGAAGAAGCCAATCAAGGAAATATGCACTTTGGACTTTTTTTTTGTGGGGGGGGGGGGGGGGGGAAAGGAAACTCCTCACAGCAGTGAAATAATTATAAAATAAAACAAAACAAAGAAACAAAAACCAAAACAAAAAAATAGGTGGAAAAAAAATAACCTTACCTGTAGAAGAAAGATAATATCCAAATGCAAGCTATCTCTTTTGTCACAACTATTATTATTGTCATCATCATTATCATCATTATCACTACTATTATTATTGCTATTACTTTTATTACTGTTACTATTTCATCATCATTACTACAATTATTACTATTAGTATTATTACTAGCATTAGCAACATTATTACTGGCACAGCTGTAGCTTAATGGTTTATCCAGAAGAAAGAAATCGAGGCGTTGCTGACGCTGCTATTAGAGAGAAGCATTTAAACTTTGAAACCTCCAAGTACCTTAGCATTACTTAACAAAGCACATCAACTGCATGAAATAGCATTCTGTTATTCATCTAATCAGATTTACAAAATCAAGCTGTTAAAACTCCATGATGTTTGAGATGCTACGGCTGTGCCTTTGTAAACAATATAAAAAAAAATTATCATTTGGTTCAAACCAATTATCTCCTTTGTTAAATAACCATTTCACTCACAGATGTATCAGCTTGGAAAGGCTGCTAAAAAGTCGGTGTGGTAGACTCTTCAACTTGTTATTTGACAGATAGCTGGTAGGAATGATGAAACAAAAAATGCCTTTTCATTACGACTGTTGCTCATAATTCATAAGCAAAAATCATACAAACAGATGCTGGTCATCAAAAATTATAAAAAAATAAATCGTAGTCAAATCTGGGCATTATGCTAATTTTAGAGAAATGAATGTTTAATCTTGTCTCACAATTTGTCAAACAATTTAACGTTCATTTATCTATAAAAACCAGGATCAACAGCACCATTTTGTTCATTGCTTATCATGGTTACTGTCGAGTATATACATATTGCGCATTCATTTTGGTAAGGTCAATAATTCTAGCAAAAGGAGAAACTCGTAGCTGACAGTTTTACATTAACTAGCACACCAAACTCTCTTCTCTTATGTTGGAAGAGATACGCTGGTTCCCCTTTCATTTAAAATCATTTCTAAGGTAGAAATAATTAAAGAAATTATCGAGGTCTTGATCTCAGCAGATATAAAAATAGGTGAAAAAAGGTAAAAATATCCCATAGTGACTGGAAACTTTATGGCACGCATGATTTCATTGTTGCATGACTGCAGATCTTACACTCTGATTATTAGAAAAACAAAGATCAAAATTTGGTTAAATTGATTGATTACATTTTGGTTCTTATTGAAATATTGCAAGTGGCTAATATTTCTTTCAGTCTTTAATAAATGATTGGAACAGTGACAAAGAGATGAGCAGTCAGTAAGCTAATTTCTGAGGAAAGGATATGCAAAAAAACTTACAGTTCCCGCAGGTTTTCTAGATCTTGAAATAATTCAGGATGTAGTTCAGTGATGTTGTTGTCTTGCAACCATCTATGTTGAAGTAGAGAAACATGATTTGTTGTATCACATCCAGCTATTTCTAACAAAATTGCTTCTAACTGACCTGTCTTTTTTCATTGAAGGGAAAGAGAGATTATGAAAATGAAAAAAAAAAAAAGAATGGGCAAAATGAATGACAAATGGGTGGTTGGGAAGTGTAATGCTCTTACTTTATGAAACATTTATTCTAACACTGAGCTGCATCATTTAATTCACAACTTAACAAATAACCATATTATGGCTCTGACCACACAATACAACACCACAATGCAAAGCAATACCGTCATGGCTTTTTCGTAAAGTTTAGATTAGAAACTATTTTCTTTGTATTAATAATTTCATAGGTAACTTTTTTTCTTATTAGATTAAAAATGTGATTATCTGTTTTTCTTGATAGTGTTTTTGTTGCACTTCACAGCACAAGTCATAATGCAGATCTTGAAACACTTTGATCTAGCAAAGGGAAATGATAAACTGATACGATGCAAAGTTCTGTTTTGAGGTCAAGGAGTTTCTTCTCCAATAGCATTTGATATTTACTCACAGTTCTTTTAATTCTTTCAATTGTTTGAAAGCGCTTCCCTTTATTCTTTCCAGGTCGTTGTCATTCAGGCGTCTACGTTATTTACCATGAAAAATCGATTATTAGTTCATCTGTCTGGTTAGTGCGATTAGTGTCGGTGTTATCAATTACTGATGTTTTGACAAGTAACCAAAAGTGACATCAGTGACATCGAGTGAGGAGTGGCTCCCACCAACTTTACCCAAAAAAGATACGCTTAGTTTTGTAATGAAACTACGTTCATAATGAAAAATTTAAGGGAAAACTTTTAATAAGGACGCCTGGTGATGACTGTTCTACAATGAATGAATACCTCACTTAAAGGGTAAATCATAGCAAGATATCTGATATGTGAAGCTTTTAAAGTTGTTGTGGAGCAAAGGAGGCACATCTTTCCTGCTCTATCAGAAATATAGGACAATACAGTGTCTATCTCTGAATCTGTAAATTCCTGTTCTTCTGTACATTAGGAATTTGATGAACAGGTGATAAATAGTCTGAAATCTGAGTTTTTAATCCACAGGTGCGAGAGTTGGCCCCTGGTATTAGTTGTATGATTTGGCTCTTTACTCAGGAGGACTGTCTACCTGTTTTCACTTGTTTAAAGTCTGAGAGAAAATATGTTTCTAACGTCCTAAAGGTAAATGGCTATACCAAAACATTTTCCCATATCTGCCAGAAACCATTGCAGCTGGTAAAAATCCTGATGAGATCAAACCAGCAACTGGTTTTGTTTTGATTTCTTACATCTAAGGTGTTACGGAACCCATCGAGAGAATTTTGAATAGCCACAATGTTTAAGGTTCTCTAAAACCTTTTCAGACTTTGAGGATGTTTTTGCCAAACTTAAGGATCCTGTCACACAAGAACAATAAACCGATGCTATTTATACTATTCCGTGCAATGACTGTGAACACGAGTATATTGGACAAACCAAACGTCAGTTTAGTAATCGATTGAGAGAATTACGGTCTTTTCGTCCAGAATTCTTTTCATCCGAGTCTTTTCATTCAAAAGTCTTTTCGTCCAAGTCTTCTCGTCCAAAAGTACTTTTACCTAAGTCTGTTCGTTTACTTGATAAGTATTTTCTCGAAGCAAATAAATAACTTTTAGAAGGCTACATAAGGCTGTATAAAGAACTGCAGCAACTACAGAATAAAGGGCCATTGAGGTCCACCTTGTCGGCATGCTTTGAAGAGCGAAGCAGATATATTATATTATAGATAAGGCTATAAAGAACTTATCAGTGGGAGCCGTTGCCCATTTGGTTCACCAATCTTCATTTACGAATTCAATGTCATGAATTTAATACACGGGGAATGAATGAAGTTTTAACGCAATATATTTTATTAAATAGTGGCAAAAATAAAGACTTGCTTGCCGTTCAATTATTTCAATCGAAAGAAATGGGAATATTAGGCTCATTGTTAAGCGTCTATTGAGCGTAAAAGACAACGAAGTGTAGCATCACTACGTGTCCGACATACCCAAATGGCGGCGGCTCCCAACAAATAGCTATTTATTTGCTTCGCGGAAAGACTTAAAGACTTAAGATAAAAATACTTTTGGAGGAAAAGACTTGGACGAAAATACTTTTGGACCAGACCGGACACTATCAAAAAGCGGTCTTCTTTTGCAGAAAAGAAAACTCAGCTTTGTCGGAGCACACATGCCTGACTAATCATACAATTGGGTGGGATAATTCTAAAATGACCACCAATAATCGACGTTACCACCAGTGCCCTTATGTGGCATATCAACTCCGCCCATGTGACTATAACCAGAAATCCTATACAAGATGGCTACCAAAATGGCCGCGAGCATGCACAAAGTGCGGAAATGCGGAATAAATATGGCTGCGAAGTATAAAGGAAATAATGGGAAAATGAAAATATTTTACATTTTGTGCCATTACTGCTAGAAACTCAACGTTCCCCATCATCAAAATGGAGTTAAGTTCGAACCGCATTTCAATCGAAAGAAAAGTGAGAAAAAAAATGGTTTTAGACGGTACGTTTTCATTCCAATAATCTTATATAAAAGCCACATAAAAGTCACACTCCCTCTTTCTTTTATTCCTTGTAATAGGGCTTACCTTCAAGGTTTCGTTAGTCTGCTAAGAGTAAACGGTTGCATTGATTCGGTTCCCCATCATCTTATATCCGAAAGATGTTTAACTCGCCAAGCAAACATTTTTTCGCTCCAAAAGCATCCCAAACATGGTGCCTTTTCGATTTGTAAATTGGCATTTTCCAGAAATGCAAGAAGCGAGGAAATGAAGCCATTACTTTGGAAAAAATGCTCCTTCCAGCAGTTCGTTTTTGTACTTCTAGTGCCATTTTGTTTAAATACATTCTAATCACCGTACATGAGGTACCCAAAGGTAAAAAAGCCGCCATCGTCTAAATCCATTTTTTTCTCACTTTTCTTTCGATTGTAGGTAATTGTCCACGAGAAACCCGGGCATAACTGGGCAGGGGCGATAAACCTCAATTCACCGATTTGGCTCAAACTTGGCTAAGTATCAGAGTTAACAAATGTGTGAAAATAATACGTCAAAATATTTAATTCCCGGGGAGCGCTGGGAAAACTCTCATTTCCTGCATTTTTTGCATAATTAATTAGCTAACTTTGCATTGCTACTGTGTCAAACTGAGAATCCATCAGCAAATTCAATAAACAGGGTTATATTTTATATTTATCAGAATTCTAGAAAATTTAGTTGTTTTAACTTTTTAATTTCATTTCTTCCCTTACCTCTCGCTTAAGTAAAGGCGACTTTTTCTGGTTTTGACAAAGTCCAAAAATAAGGGTATTTTGAGGCCCAATATCTCCGATGAGCAACCACTTCTGATCATTATTCCTGTATGAACAGTGAAAGCCATCCCTTTACTCCTAAAATTAGTAATAAAATTTTTGGGCAATCTATTTTACAACCCATGCTGACGTGAGGTTTACATCTGCCTCCCGCTTTTTCGCCATATCATCAAAATTCCGTACACCTCACCTTTGTTTTATTAACTTAAAATAGCTTGAAATTTACAAGAAATTTCCCACAGTATCGTTTAAACATGAACGAGGAGAGAATATTCAAATAGCGCAAGTTGAGCCATTTTTGAGAACTTTCTTCGCAGCTATATTTGGATCATTTTCGAGGAAATGCAGCAGTTTAGGATGAACATCAATGGCGCATGTAGTCGAACTTTCTGGCTTAAGAAATCTAGGAAGAAACTTGATAGTACATAAATGTCTCTGTGGTGCACATGATATCTGTTGGTGTCAAAAAGATAATTTGATGCCCTAAAAGCTGATGTTAATCAAAAGGACAATCCGCCATCTTTGAGCAGCTCGCGCCTGCAATTTTGTCCAGCGGTCAACTTTGACATTCATCTGGCATATTTTGTTTCTAGTCTACAAAGTTTAAAACGTAATAAAGATTTACGGCTACCAAGATATTTGACCGAAAAACAAACAAGACGTGATATATTGGTCTCTTATCAGCACAGGGAAAAAAAAAAAGAAAATGGTTGAAAGACTGATACGTATATGGAAATCACTTCCAAATTTTATCCGAGGTTTACTGCATACATTTGATATGTAATCTCTTTGGGTGTACTGTGATATCATATCTGGCCTCGGTGTGCATAATATATTTTGGCAGCCTCTTTGTCCCAGCCACATCGTAACAGATTATATTACATTGACGCTCGACTGCTGAATAATATTGCCGGCTTGGTAAAGGATGGCGCAGCGTTGATCACGTGGAGGGAGGAACTAGGGGAATTAGTTTACAACGAGATCTAGTGATCCCTTTGCAACCTTCCAACATTGTATGTGTTTGGAAATCAGCGATGTTTATTTTTAGTAAGGGACAAGCATGCAGCAATGTCAAAGTTATCCAATTCAGTTAACTTGATGGTAATGAATCAGTTTGAAAGATTATGTCTATGAGACTTTAATGCCACAGTGCTAGTCACACTACCACCGACTTTCTGTGGTCGAATATCCTATCCAAGACATAAGATTTTTTCTCGCCTTTGCGGGTCTCCTTAGGAAAGAATTCGTACGCGCGCTACTCTCATTAAATCCTGGCCTTACAAACTAAACATCAGAAGAAAACTTGATAAATACAAATTACGATAAAAATATAATTTAAGTCAATGAGTTTTCATTTTAGGAAATGTCAGGAGTCGGTAAGACGTGAATCGATCGAGGGTTCTTCTACTGAATTTATCGGGTATCGGATGTCACAAGCACAAGCAAAATATCTACGCAGTCTCAAGGCATCAATCAGCAAAAGTATGTCAGGCTTTTTCGATATTCTGATTGGTTGTCTGGATATCAATCAGCAAAAGTATGTCAGACTATTTCGATATTTTGATTGGTTGTCTGGATATCAATCAGCAAAAGTATGTCAGGCTATTTCGATATTCTGATTGGTTGTCTGGATATCAATCAGCAAAAGTATGTCAGGCTATTTCGATATTCCGACGAAGGGCTAACGCTCGAAACGTCAGCTTTTGTAATCATTACGGTGACCAATTTACCATTTCAACTTTGTTGATATATCCAAATTATTTCGATATTCTGATTGGTTGTCTGGATATTACCATCTAAAGTTGAAGTAGTTAAAAATATGCGAGGCGTGTTACGTAAATGAACGCAAAATAAACTTACATTTTCCTCCCATAAATACACATTGGCTGAATTAATTCCTGTAAAAGCAGCGGCAAAAAAGCGATCACGTCTCTTCAAAGTCGTTTTCTTGGACGTCGAAACAACCTTTTGCCATAATCTTTCTTGTAGTAACTTGCTATGAATGCTCCCTGACAACCTCAGAGACGTTTGCGAAAACACAAGGATTCGCGAAATGTGAAAGAGAGGATTCTAGTTGCCTTTCATATCACTTTATGCCTGGGATGTTTGCAAATACAAGAGAGTTGGTGTCGCAAAATCCTGCCCTCATGTACTCACCGTCTGACAATGAAACTGAGTCTGACACTCCCACAATCTTGAAATGCATGCCGACGTCCTTGGTACACAGTTTCTCTTATCAATTGCTTTGCCAACTGTGCGTTTTAACATTTTCGGACTTAAAGGAGTTCGGGGAAGCATAGTCTCTGGCCTGCTTGAGTCACTCGGAAAAGTAGAAGCGTCTGCGCATGAAGGAGGTTTTCTTCCGGGTTTTGATGTTAACATTTGTGGATTGTCGGTTATTATTTGCAACCTTTAAGAGCGGGTCACTTCTGTCTGATACTTACCTCGAAATTGATTGTTGATCCCCCCCCCTTTCCTCGCCCCACCTTTCGGCACTTTTGCAATTGACCAATTTCTAAGGTACATCTAGACGAAGAGCCAGATGTTACAATAGACAGCTGCAAGAGATTACATATCAAATGCATGCAGTAGACCTCGGATAAAATATGTACATGATTTCTATATGTGTGTCAGGTTTTTAACCTTTTTCTATTCCTTGTGCTATCAGGAGACCAATATATTATCGGCTCATTTGTTTTTCGGTGAACCAGCAACTATCTCAAGCTTATCAAGTAATTAACAAGTCAAATATTTTGGTAGCCGTTAATCTTTGTTACATTTTACACTTTGTAGAATAGAAACACAACATGCCAAATAAATGTCAAAGTTGATCGCTGAACAAAATTGCAGGCGCGATCTTATCACAGATGGCGGATTGTCCTTTTGATTAACATCAGCATTTAGGGCATCAAAATATCTTTTTGCCACCTACATATATCATGTAAGTCGATACGTATCACGCCGTAAAAGACCAATCATTCTGGTGGATCTTCCCAAGAGCTCTGTCTCCGCTTAATATTTCAACAAGGGAACGAAGCAAATCGAATCCGGTACATCGTGGACACAATGGCTACTGATCTAACAAATGATATCGAGCCAAAAGTTGCAACTGAGGCACCACAGAGACATGTATGTACCTTCAATTTTCTTCCTAGATTTCTTAAGTCAGAAAGTTCGACTACACGCGCCATTGATGTTCATCATCAACTGCTGCGTCTCCTCGAGAAGAATCCAACTATGGCTGTGAAAAAGTTCTCAAAAATGGCTCAACTTGCACTATTCAAAGATTCTCTCCTCGTTGATATTCAAACGATACTCTCTGGGAAATTTCTTGTAAATTTCAAGCTATTTTAAGTCAATAAAACAAAGATGTGGTGTACGAAATTTTGATGATATAGACTAAAAAGCGGGATGTGGATGTAAATTTCACGTCAGCACGGTCTATGAAAAAAAGGTTGCCCAAAAATTCTATTACTGATTTTGGAAGTCCAGTAATGGTTTTCATTGCCCATATAGAAATAATGATCGGAAGTGGTTGCTCATCGGAGTTATTGGGCCTTAGAATACCCTTATCTTTGGACTTTGTAAACACCAGAAAAAGTCGCCTTTACTTAAGCGAGAGGCAAGGGAAGAAATGAAATTAAAAAGTTAAAAAAAATTCAATTTTCTAGAAGTCTCATAAATATAAAATACAATCCAGTCAATTTAATTTGCAGATAGATTTTCAGTTTGCCACAGCAGCAATGCAAAGTCAGCCAATTAATTATGCAAAAAATGCATGGAATATGGGTTTTCCCATGGGGAAAACCCATATTCTATCTCCCCGAGATAGAAACTCTATCTCCCCGAGAATTAAATATTTTTACGTGTTATTTTCACACATTTGTTTGCTCGTGATACTTAGCGTCTGTGCCAAGTTTGAGCCAAATCGGTGATTTGAGGTTTATCGCCCTTTCCACGGTTTTCTCGTGGACACGCTATTTAAATCGAAAAAAAGCAGGAATTTGAAGAAAACGATAACTGACTGACAGGGCTGAATGATGAAATGCTACGTCAGAGGGTATGGGGTCACCAACGTGGGCTCGATTTTTTTAGATCTAAAATTTAGCGAAATTATCGGAAATGATGAGGGCTGACATTTAAAAGAGAGGAACTTTGTTTTCGTCCAAGGGTGTTTTCTTATTTCCAGAGGTTTCAAGGAGAAAATAAATTTTCGAAACTTTTGTGGGGGCTGTACCAAGTTTTTAAAGGCTGTTTTTTTAAAGAAAAGCGGCAAGGAAACGACGCTTCGAAGCAACAGAATAGGAAGTCAACTCTGCAAACTACTCAAAACGCCGCCACGACGAAATGTCTCTTAGTGACCGGGAAACGCCTTTCAAATAAGATCGTCGATAGTTCTTTATCTTCCTCCGTGGTAACTGAAATACAGAGCTGGTGGATAGTCAGAAACTCCTGGGAATTATCATTTACCGACACTTAAACTTTAATAATCACGTTGAAGAACTGTGTAAGAAACTATCCAAAAGAATAGCACTGCTTAGGAAGATGAGAGGATTCCTCCCCATTGAACAGCGCATATCATACTATAACGTAATAGTAAAATAACTAATGTTAGATGGATCAACTGTTTGGTCGAACTGTTCAAGTGATAACATAATGAGAGTCTTCAACTTTCAAAAATGCGCTGCCGGAAATCTTGGAAGCTGATACAAGGTCGAACAGCGTGAAAATCTTTAAGAAACTCGAGTGGCTTACTCTTTATGACGAAGTCAAGTTAAATAAGATTGTTTTAATTTTTAAGTGTTTACTAGGAAACTGTCCTGCATATATATACGATATACCTAAATGTAATGCAGACCCACACTCACGAACTTGTCGTCATAATAAACTAAATCTCGCCTGCCCTCGTTTCAATCGCGAAACCGAGGGAGGAAGGACCCTCAGCGTAACTGCGACAAGGCTGTGGAACTAGCTACCTTCTAACCTCAGTAGAAAAAGAGGTGACAACAGTTGCTTCTTTCAGATAGGCCCTTCACAGACAATTCCTAACGGGCTACGATGAAGTAGAACATTTTAGTCCGAATGCGATAGTAAATTAAATCTCGCCTACCCTCGTTTCAATCGCGAAATCGAGGCGACCCAAGCAGCATATTATATTCAACCCGACCCATGAGGCAAATATTATTTTACTTAGTTTTTAGCTTGCATTCTTACAGACCTGTTTATAATTCTCGAATTCATTTTAAATACATCTGAACTCTAATTATGGTAGTTTTAGGATCGAGGGCCACTAACTAGTTCATCCGTTGAATTAGTCATGTATTACCCTCCTTAAATAAAGTTACTATTATCGTTATTATTATTGCTCAAAAATCCGTTTCTCGCGACAAAAACCGAGCGCATGCGTTATTCAGCTCTGTCACGATAGCTAATACTAAGTGCCATGTCTGATGTTCCCCTCAGAACTTCCTTTCAACCTTGAAAATTTTTTTAGTGGAGACATCATTGAAAATAAGGGCTTTCCCTTATTTTCGATCTATTCTCTAGGAAATCTGCAAAACTTAGAGCATTTAAGCTGCAGTAATGGCCTTTCGAATGATTTTTCCTTCGTCCGTCCTCCACATTGAATACCGAAATTTACACGCGCGTCGTTGAAGTCGTTGACTGTCTACAATTTCTGCTTATGTTTAAATCGTGATGATGGTGGCTTACTACCTGAAGCCTATTTGCACCTCCTCAGAAAAAAGGGCAGCTAATTAGTGAGCGTATTCAAGGACCTCTTATCGCAACGAACAGGTCATCACTGAAGAAGGCACTAGACAGGAGTGTCGAAACGTTGGCTCTATGAATGGTAATTTCCTGGTTGCATTCCTTAAATTCTTAAATCCAGAGTAGCATCAAACCATGTCTGATTTGTTTCTTTTGGAGCACATTATGAGATCAAATGGGCAGGATTTTTTTCCATCGTTGAGACTTGATCTCGAGATATCTTTATGTACACAAGTAAAAGACTCACTTGTCGGTAGTCTTGAGTAAGAAGATCGTGGAGACGAAAAAAAGTTACTTACAAAAATCGCAACTTTGTGTTGTTGTCAAAGATTCCCTGGGGAAGGTTGTGCAATTGCATTTCAGACAAGTACCTATGGATATTGTACACTTAGATTAGTGTTCTATAGCGTATAACAAAGCAGAAATACATTAGCAAATCACTTATTAGTTAGTTAAGTAAACCCAAACATGTCTTGAATTTGTTGTTGACATTTTGGTTAGGTAGAAACTTAACAAATTTAATTCTAGTCATTAATTTATACCCAGACAGAGTAGTACCTAATTTTATAACTGGATTATAGTCAGTAAATCGATGTTTATGTTTTTTTCCTAATCTGTACATGTGATTTAGCGCCCTTTGAATTATCAAAAACTTTGGTTGGCTCTAAATCTTAACGGATATTCCAAGATGTCTTTTGACACCAAGATGTCTTTTGACACCAAGATGTCTTTTGACACCAAGATGTCTTTTGACATGCTAATTGCACAAGGAGCACCTACAAGTTTAGATGCAACTTGCGAGTGGATAATTGCTCTCGCATTACTTTGGTTCTTTTAGTTAGTTCTCATTAATTTTTAAAATATGCTTGGCGATCAGTGGCGGATCCAGGCCTTAAGCTAGCAGGGGGGAGGGTGGTATTGTGTGTTTAAACCTGCAAGCTCTTCTTCCTTCTACGATGTTTTTACCAAAAATGAAGAGGAGGGAAGAAAGCTGGCCCCCAGCCCGTCTCCTAGATCTGCCGCTAGTAATGAATTCATTGTCATATTCGTTCCTTTCTGAGAATGTTCAAATGGTTCTAAAAATTGATTATTAACGGATCTTAACACAAATTTTCTAACACAATTATTCTGGAATTTGTGTTCACTAATTGTTAAACGCCATTAGATATCATTGCCTATTTCAATAAATTAGTTAGTTACTTGCTCATATTTTATCTTATCTCAAAAGTTATAAGCGTGAGCAAGTTATAAACAACAAAAATTAATAATCTTGGTAATGTCTTAAACTAGGGAAAATGAAATTCCACTTACAGCCACTCCAAGCGAGTATTTGTCTTGAAAATATCTGACGGCAATTTATTCAACGGGTTACCGGACAAGTAACTAAAAGAAAAAAAAACAACGTCACTAGGTTGACAATAACATCAATCGCGCTTCTTCTGCTTTAATCAGGATTTCTAGTACATGATTCTGCAACAAAGTGAATACTCTGAATAGTTTGTAGATACTTTGAGATATTTTAAATTTAAACAAATGCCACTGAATCAATATTGTTATCCACGCCCTCTTCTATAAACATAGATCAGCGCTACATGTGACATAAATCTCTTTATTGGTCCTGTAGCTTACGGATCTTGTCGATGCAACGTCTAGAAAATTTCGAACTCGCGATCGGTTGAAGAGACTCGAGAAGCTGATTGAGGTTTTGTGATCGAGCGAGTGAGCGAGCGAGGTTCGAAAATGTTTTCCTAGCTGTAGCGATGGCGCTGAAGCTTATTTTAAGAGTCTAAGATCGGCAGCGAAATCTTCGGGATAGATAATACGTCGAAAAGTTCGCGCGCTAACAAGCCGTAGCGTTTAATTAGCTCTGAGAGTCATGCATAATGATAAGGTACCCAAAAAATCGCACGTGGAATCCTACCTCCCGGCCCGTAATGGCGCTACACAAGCATTAACATTGACCTATAGAGGATTACAACGCAATGTTAAAGTTAATTGTACCTAGTGCAACGTCACTGGGTGACGAAACGTATAGGCAAGTCCACAATTAAGCCTCATGAGAAACTTCAGCTGCTCCTTCGAGTAAGACTACATTGTCTATAGGACGTTCGAGTGTGTTTGATTTGGTTTTCAGCGTGACACTTCTCACAAGACAGTCTCTTTGGTTCGTCTTAACGCTTGCTATGCGTGCAAGTGGCCAGAGACCTCTGGGGGACTTCTTATCTGTGACCAATACGATGTCTCCAATTTGAAAATTCCGACGTGGTCTGAACCATTTTTGTCTCTCTGGCAAAGTTGGGAGGTATTCCTTCACCCATCGGATCCAAAATATACCCGATAAGTACTGAACCTGCCTTCGTCTGTACTTTGAGTATAAGTGCTTCTTCACAAGGATTCCAGGAAAAAACGATTGGCTACACCGATGGAGGAGAAGGTGGTTACCTGTGAGGGGTTCCAGGTCGCGAACGTCGTCTGAGACCTTTATGAAGGGCCTGCTGTTTACGATTGACTCCGCCTTGCACATGAGTCTTGACAGGCCTTCGTCATCTATTACCTGCTCCCTGACCAGTGCGTTTAAGACCTTTCTTATTGTCCCTATGCAGTGATCCTGTGGACCGCCATGGTGGGACCCGCATGGAGGGTTGAATACCCACCGGAAATTTCTCTGAGGTGGGAAGTCCCCAATTTTCTCCTGGTTTCATTCTTTGATAGAGCAGTTAAGTTCGCGTTCTCCTGAGACAAAATTGCCACTGTTGTCGGATCCAATCATTTCTGGAGATCCTCTTCTCGCACTGAACAAAACGTCTAAAGCTGTTTAGAAACAAAAACAGGAAATCAGGGGCTCTGATCTCGACTGCTATTTAAAAGAGCCTCTGCGGAGATCCCACGCGATGCGTCGTCCGCTGGGTTCTGTGAGGAGTCAACATGTCTACATTGAGAGGCGGCCGCGGCCTCCTGTATTGTAGCTACTCGATTTGCCACAAATGTATGAAATCGTTTGCTCTCGTTCCGGATGTACCCCAGGACGTAAGTGCTGTCGGTTCAAAACACAGATTTGTCGACCTGTATGTCGGTATCAGTTCTAATGATCTTGTCCAGTCTGGCTGCAACAACAGCTGCGCTTGATTCTAATCGAGGAATTGTAAGAAGCTTGAGTGGTGACAGCCGAGATTTCCCCATGACGAATGAATAAACGAGACCTCGCGCGTTGGTAATGTGAAGGTAGGATACGGCGCAATAAACGATCTAACTGGCATGAGCAAAGTGGTGGATCTGACAAGTTGTGACCCGGCCGAAGTCAGGCGGCTTGAAACATCGATGAACTTTGAGTGACTCCAGCTTAGGGAGATCTCCGAACCAGCTCTGCCAGGTATTGATGTCCTCGTTTGAAGCTATGTCGTGCCTACCTAAGCCATCTCGACACAAGTTCTGGAATAAACGCTGAGCTGGGAGGATGAAGGGCGCGACGAACCCGAGTGGGTCATAGATGGAACTCACGATGGAGAGGATCTCGCGTCTAGTGAAATGCTTGTTCTTTAAGGATATCTTAAAGCCAAGGGTGTCCGTTTCGACATCCCATCGGGTTCCCAGAAGACGTTCACAGGGAAATTTGTCGAGTAGATGATCCTTCACTGAGACTGCTCTCTCTGATGTAGGTACAGACTCAATGACTTTCGTGAAGTTAGATATCCATTTAGTTAGCCGAAATCCTCCTTTGGCTAACAGTACATGCAGTTCTGATACCAATGATATTGCCTTGGCTTCGCTTTTGATGGACTTAAAACAATCGTCCACGTAGAAATTGCGCCTTAAAGTCCTCACGGCCTCTTCGCAGAACATTTCTTGTTTATCGTCTGCCGTTCGCTTTAAGCCAAAATTAGCGCAACTCGGGGACGAAGTGGCGCCGAATAAATGAACCAGCCTTTGGTAATCTTCTGGGTCCTTGTTGCTGTCGTTTCTTTGCCACCATAGGAAATGAAGCGAATCGCAATCCTTAGGGATGACACGCACCTTGTGGAACATTCCTTCGATGTCAGCCATTATGGCTATGAGCTCTTCACGAAAGCGAATCAGAACTCCCACGAAGTTGTTGGTTAGGTCTGGACCCTGCAAAAGCTGATAGTTTAAAGACACCTCGTTGTATCGCGCGGCACAGTCGAATACCACACGAGCATTGTCTGGCTTGTTCGGGTTTACGACGGGGTGGTGAGGTAAGTACCATATTACACCAGCGTGTGTTCCAATGGAATATTGGGTAGCATTTGAGCGTGCCTGTTCATTCTCGAAGAGGCTGCCCATAAATGATGAATACCTCGAATACAGGTCTGGATTCTTAAGGTATCCTTTGCGCAGTAATCTCAGACGGTGTTCTACCATTGCGCGGTTGTTCGGTAAACAGGGCACACCGTGTTTCCAGGTTAATTCTATCTGGTAGTGACCCTCCTTCAAGAAGATCGACTGCTTCATGATGAATAATGCACGCTTGTCCTCTTTTGGACATTGCTGGCTCACTGATGCATATGGAATCCGAGAATTCCCAGTTGCAGAACGTGCGAAACTGCTTGCTAAGTCCCTCGTCGGCCCTTACAAAGTTGTGCACTGGCTGTGGCTGACCCATTGTCACCAAAGGCCTATTTACCGTCTAACCAAACATAGTTCGAGCCGCGAATGGGCCTTCTCCTTAACTAACACCAATTTCTTGAGGTTCCGAGGCCTTTGGAACGTCGCATCCTCTAAGCAAGCCAATATCCACATGGATCGTTCAGATTTTAATATATCTGAGGTAAGGGAAGCTGACCACATCCTCTTGAGTCGGAATACTGTCATTACTCAGAGGTAGTTTCGGTACTGAAAACACGGACGGAAGATCTACGAAGTGATTTTCATCCAGATCAAATGCTTCTAAACTTAAGAGATTGCATCTCAATACACAGTTCTGCTTGGCGGGGGTAGTAAGGGAAAGTCGCGTCTTGACCCCTTCGATGCCCAAGGTGTTCACGAGCTTCTTGGAACAGAATGTGGTATTAGAGCCGCTATCGAGAAAGGCGTAGGTTACGGTTGATCTATATTTTTCTTTAGCCTTGACCCTTACAGGAACTATCGGTAGCGCAGTAGCTGATTTCCTGGCCCAATAGAAGCACACTGACCATCGGCCCTGATAAAGCTGCTTTGGGCGTTGCTCGCAGCCTCGCTGTCGGGTATTGAAACTTCATACTCACTAGTATTCTCACAACGCGATGTCTCCATAGGTTCTTGTGCATCTCTCTGTGGATGGAGATACCTGGAATGCTTGGATTAACATCCAGAAACCTTACAGAAACTTGACGTGGGGCACTCCCTCGGAAAGGGGCCAGGAAGAAGGCAGTTAACACAGAGATCCTGTGAACGAACGAACTCAAGTCTCCGCTCCACGCGAAGGTTCTTGAAGTCTTTGCAGCAGACTAAGACGTGCTGAATATTGCAAAAGGTACACTTGGCAGGTAGCCATTGTCACAGATGAGCCATTGGATGAATCTGGCTGCTTATAGTTAACATCAACGTGGTGTGCATCATTCCCAGAAGTAGAAAGATTGGCACTTCTTCTCTTGAATGACCCTTTTCATTCCTTTCCGCCAACCCTTGGATTATCTTTAATGTCTCTAAATGCCGGATGGGCCATTGCGCGAGCTTTCGCGTCCAAAAATTTTACAAGCGTCGTGGAAAGGGATCTCTCTCTGCTCATTATTCGTAATATCATCTGCCTTGTCGAGCCAACTTCGTCTCAGGGGGGAGTGGCAACTTTCTCACAATGTTCTTTAGACTGTCGGTATTGTCAACCTTGTTGAGGTAACCAACAGCTTGCAAAGTATTTTTACAATTTGTAAGTGCAACTCAATGCTTCTGGAGAGCGTTACAACTTCCACTCTTTACGGGGAGCCTGTTTATTAAACGTTCTACCAGTGCTTGTTGCGATTTATATCCTTGTCCGTACCTTTCCTTCAAAAGCCGGAGCGCATCGATGTATCCCCTATCTGCAGGTTCCATCGCTAGGCACCTTTTTCTTAAATCATGGACATCACCACGAGTGTACTGTACAAGGTAGTGTAGGTGCATCTTGGTGTCAGTGGTCTTCGCCACGATGAGATTCGTAAACGAACGCACGAAGTTGTAGTAATTGGCGGCGTCTCCGTCAACACTTGCACCTCGCCGTTTGGCAATGTGAGTGTCAAGGAAAGCTTGTTTTGCTGAGCAAGGAGTTCTTGGAAGTGTAAATTTTTGAATATGAAAAAGACTCTTGTTATGCCTTTGCTGCTCTCTCTCTGAGTCTTTATTAGTTCTTGTAGTAATCTCTCCCCGGTAGATGAGCCATGTGATGATGGCTTATCTTTTACACCCCCTTCATAATGACCAACAAGGCGAACATCTTCAAATTATTTGTTCTCTATAGGCTTGGCATCCCGTAGAGCTGTGGGAGGGCGTGGCTTCATAGGAGAAAATGGCTGTTGATATAACGGAAGAGGGAACACTTGAGCAGGAATTCCAGATAGCTGTTTGACGCTGGCAGTTTCAAGTTCGGCATTCGCATACGTTTGCTCCTCGGCCTGTGCTCCAGCAATTTTCCTTTCCAGATCCAGCTCACGCTTTCTTTGACCGAGGCGCAACTTGGCTTCTTCTTGAAGTTGTTGCTGCTTAATAACTTCCTGTCGAAGACGTAACTCTTCTCGCCGTATAGCTTGCTGTTTATGGAGGGTTCCAGCATCTGCTTGTAGAGCTGCCCTTTTTGCAGCAGTGGCCAATATTGTGCTATGCACATGGGCCAAAGAGCCACCACCCGATTTCCGAGATGACGCGTGCGATCGCGCGTATGTTCTCCAACCGACGTTGCTAATTGAGTCTTCCCGTCAAATCTCGCTCTCGTGGTTATTTGCACTGGCCGTTATGTTGCGGTAAACTGATGTAATGTCTCTTGAAAATTAGCAATCCTTACACATTCGGATTCGTAATAATATTGAGAGTCTTGAATCTCTTTTTCGTCACTTAACACTGAGAGATAATCTGCATGAGCAGTTTCTAAAGCCTTTATTGACTTGTTAAACTCTTGTGCCTCGGATAAAAATTCCTCCGCTGAAGGTGATTACGACATACACATAGTGATCTCAGTAATTTTCTTCGAAACGTTGCCCTTTGCTGCTCGCCTGTTTCTGCGAAGAAGGATTAAATTGAATCACCGTGTTCTGTTTATTCATTTACACTTTCAGAGGAAAGTTCACGGAACTATGTCTTACCAAGAGGAGTAGAGGAAGCCATGATTTTTTCATCTATTTTGTGAAGACATTGAAAACGTTTTTGTAAGAGTTCAATTTGAGGCACAATTCTTTAAATAAATTAATTTTGGTCAACGTTGTGTATTTGTGATTTTTGAAGTATTTCCCCAGGGGCTGGGTACAAAAATGAGGTTTTGACATAAGACATTGCCCCGCATAGCGGGGAATTTGCCTCATCTCGCTGGGAGGCCTGGTCTAATGCCCCGATACTCCCCGGGTATGGGCGTGCGGGGCTTTCCACTGACTAGTGCATTACAGTTCTTGTCGATGCTACGTCTAGAAAATTTTATTAGACGTTTTCTTGTGTAGCATCGCTGAGTATTTTTACGAGTTGTGCAGTATTTTGACGAGCCCGTAGGGAGAGTCAAAATATAAACAACGAGTGAAAATGCTCAGCGATTCTTAACAACAAAACGTTTAATAAGAGATTTATCATCCAACGTGCCAGATCGTTATTTCAGTACGGGCGAATTTTGCGGATATCTCGAGAGTACAAATATCGCTTGATATTTGTACTCGTCTCGCGTGATGAGTGTACGTACACATGTTTACTAATTTAGCGCTAAGCCCTCAAAAAATTTTTAGAAACACTTGAAACCTGGAGATTGGTGATGAGATCTTTCTTAGTCAATGAAAAAAATATCTTATGATTAATTATGGGCCAACTGAAAAATCTATAATTAAAAAAAATAGCACAGGTTTTCCCTTTTCCAACAGGAATTTCAATGGGAAAACATCAAGATACTTTTAGTTCTGTTGACCATAATTGGTTAATCAAACTGCACGAAAAAATGGATTTTCAACATATTTGCTCAGTGCAAATCTAAAAAAACATTTGGTGCAAACATACAGCAAATATAAAGCATGGGTGGCGAATGCCACGTTTGCTCATACATTTGCACCGGGTTTCAAAATTTATCAGCAAATGTGGCATTTCCCACCATTCCTCTGTATTTGCTATATGTTTGCACCAAATTTGCTTATATTTGCACTTCGCAAATATGATGTAAATCCGTTTATTGTGCAGTTATTAATTCAGTTTCAACGTGTCATTAGTTGAGGCATATTCATTATTTTAATATAACTTTTGACTCAGGAGATTAGGGGACGGAAACGCCTTCATCCTCAACCAACAAAACAGGCGCAGAGAATTGCTGTTTGCTGTTAGTATGGGATGGTCCCTTCCACTGCCGTGTGTTGAATTTTCATGGAATCTTGTGAGCTGGTGTGTTTGAGATAAGGTATGCTTAGAAAGGGGTGTTGTCACTTTGACTGACAAAGTGTACTTCCGACTTAGTTCCTGACTTAGGTTTCCATGGCACAATCCTCCAAGGCGGACCGGGGGCACATAGATGTCCTAATCTAAGGGATTACACTTGTGTCCCGTTATCATAAGAATAAGTACCTAAGATATTGCATTCTTCAATGGCTCTAGTAGATCCTGGATGTCGAGTAGTGTTCCTTGCAAGTAAATCACCGATGTGAAAGCGGCATAGCATCGGTAAAGCGAGCAAAAGGACTTAGAATTGGACTTGGGATCTGACGGTCTTGTGTTGCTTTTCCATTTCATATGCAGCCGTTGGAATTCAGTTTCCCACAGTTCCTTGCACTTTGTCCTCCATGGTGGAATTGATGATTTCCTTAGTTTTCTCTCGTTTCCCCTGCTTGCCTTCAAGGGACTCTTTCCGTGGCGGCTTTAAGTTTCTTGGTAAAGGAACTTTTTTGCGTATTGATAAAACTACTTCAGTTTGATGGTGCTTTTAATGAGTGTTGACCTCGTCTTCAAGAAATCTCACACCTTCGTCGATTTCTTGAAGGAATTTGTTATTGGCTTCTTCTTTCTTTTGTAGAGTAACGACGTAAAGTGCGAGCTTATTTATAGTAGTTTTATGGCTCTTGAGCGATTCTCGAGCTTCGTCGATTGAGTCAAGCTTTTTAGGCGTGTTAATATTTTACTACGTGGTGGCGGCTAACGGTTTCGTCCTCACTCTTGTTCACCATATGTCGAAGCTTGAAGTGTCGTTGCCTTCGTTCACCTCCAACAGCCTTTTTTTTTTGCATTTCTTCATTTAGGGAGGAGCTATCTTTACTGGGACGCTTTTTCTCCTCGCTTTTCTGTTGATTGGCTTTCCGATATATTAAAATTCCATGATTTTCAATAATTTTTGGGGGAGCGTCAACATGTACGTCTACATCCCTTAGTTGCTAGCTTTAATTATCCAGTCTCGCATAAATGCGAGCGTTGATCGCATTTCAGTAACAAGAAAGCCGGTGAAGAGTACGTCATTAAGTTTTAAGGATACCAAACAAAGGCCAAACACACCTTAAAAATTCTCTTGATTTCACACATGCGCTGTTATGGCTTTCCTCAAGGATGGGAATTCGTACAAAACATACCACTTATCGATAAAACTGTTTCAGTGCTGTCCAGTCATATCTTTTTATGAGAGAATATGCAATGATTTCGAGTTAATTTTGACTTATTAAGATGGTGGTAGGATAGGATAGGTCCTAAAACATACCCGCATACATAGTAATTTTGTTTAGGTTTCGATGCTTTCTCTTTTCGGTGTTCCATATAAATGCCTAAAAAGAGTTAATGAGCTACCCAACAATACATGTAAGGGGTAATTGTGGTGTAACCTTCATAATAGGTCAGATGACATTGATATTTCATATAGGTACAATCGCTGAAAACCGTTGCATAACTAGTATTTGTCTTGTTTGAAATCAGTGGTGATCTTATCGCATAATTTAAAATTGCAGCCTTCCTTTAAAAGTGATGATCACAACCTCTGCCCAAAGGAGATTACGGTCTTCCTGGAGAGGAATACAAGACAGCTCTATTGAAAGCTTCCAGAAAACGATATCGTTTCTTAGTACTATTCAAAAAACGAGTGCGAGGTTTTCATCAGGTTTCCAAACGCGAGAAAACATTTGAAACCACGAGGCCTCAGGCTGAGTGGTTTTATTGTTTTGAAGAGTTTGGAAACCCGATGAAACCCGAAGTACGAGTTTTTGAAATTACTTCTTCAAAGAAACAATACAAATTTATGCAATGTTGTATTTTTTCCATTTTTCTTTAAAATGCCTCGTAAGTGTGATTTGTTGTATTCAGTCGGAATTCATTGTATTTGTGAGCTTTTGTTTTTAATTATCCAACAGTTTCGCGTTGCACCAATTTTGTATTCCAAAAGCTTTGTGAACTTGAAGTGATTTACATATTGTTTTTGCCATGGCCGAAGGAAGGTTTCGCTTCCCGAAAACAATCAATGAAAAAGAACCTTGTGCAGAGAGAGCAGTAACGATATCTACCAGATATAAAAATAAGTAGGCAGTAGGCCTTTTTAAGGATTGTCAACGAGTGCGAGGTGTCAAGTTTCAAATAGTCGAGGTTGATGGGGGTTTTTTAAAGAGTATGAAGCTGTTTCAGTTACCATGAATATGCAGATTAAGAACAACTTCATCACTAGTGATGAAAACGTGATGAAATACATGTTATTTTCAAATGGTGTTTCATTGAGTTTCAAAATCATCCACCTGACCCGAATGGGGCGCTCGGGTTGGCTCATAGCGTCATGAATTATTAATGAGTTTGAGAAGCCATATCAAAAACGAGTGCGAGTGTTTGACTGGGGTTTCCAGACACCGAGAAACAATAAAGGCACTCGGCCTATGGCCTCATGCTTTCGACTGTTTCACGGTTTCTGGAAACCTCGGTCAAACACTCGCACTCGTTTTTAATATGTTACTTCTTATCCCTTCAATTCACTTCGAACATTCAGCAAAAAAGAAAAAACATTTACTGCATGACAATATCCTGTCCTAAAGCTCTTTTCTTTTTCCGCGAGTTGAGGATTATGAGTGCTAGTGCTTTCACTCTTATACCACAAATTTACATAAAGGGATGAATTAATTAGTGCTACACTGTACTCATTTTCGATTTATTGCACTGCGTTTGGAGATCAAAGTATTTTAATGGTTCACTTGATTTTTTTAATATGCAGACAATACAAATTTTGAGCAAGGAAACTTATCACGGAAAAACTTATTCAAGAAAACTAGGATGGGTCTACGGAGTCCGAAATTCTCTCCACCAAGTTTTCTTTGATAATTTTTTTTTTAAAACCTTTCTTTCGATGTTAAATATAGCGAGCTAGGATTCCAAGAGTGCATGTGAACTATCAATCCAGTTCCCCTGCCTTCCATCACACTTGCATTGGAAAATTTGTACCCCGTGGCTCTTTTTATTGGGCGATAGCACATCGTTGCTCTGATCTGAGATATTATCACCTATGCGAGATGGATTTCACGCGTTCCTTACACAAGTAAGACAGGTTCCTTATTTACAGCCATCTTAGGAGGATATTGTTGCTGAAAATGTCTGATAGTATTTTCTTAATCTGATTCATTAATAATTGAATTTCATTTCTTTTTTGGGAACGTACGAAATAACTCTATGAAAATTTAAAGAACATTTTTGGACCTAAAACCTAAAATAAAAAATTTTACGATCGAATCGCTAACTCTGTGTAAAAAGCATCGCTGGGGACTCTCCTCGCCACTATTGAACCCTGTAAGCATGTTTTTTTTTCCCAATCCGAGAGATTGTCTTTGCATATTGCCTTTCCTTCTTTAAAGCTATCAGCTCCACGAGGCTAATTTCGCCGGTTTTGGTATATATTAGGGTTGCGAATGCTTAGTGCTCAATGTCGAGAACTATCCTTGAGTGCTGGCTGTCCTTTTCATTCTCGTGCATTCTAATGATCTGTTGTGGCTCTATGTTAATTCTTTCAGGACTAGGCATTTGGGTGGCAAGCCCAGACATCAGGGAATGCCGATCGTTGCTGTTCGCAGAATTCACGTGCGTGAAGGTTCAATCTTGCACCTTGTGCTTTGTCAGCTCCTCTTTACAGCTGTTCAACACTGATGTCTTGAAATAAGGGATCAAGAAGCTGCCAGGTCTCTTGGATCATTATTTCTTTGTATGAAAAATCCTTCTCGTCGTTTACAAATCATGGCGTGGTCTAGCGTAAAAAAACCTCCCAACATACACTCGAGGGGGGGGGGGGGGGGAATATTTTGATAGTTTGTCAGCATCAAGGAATTCCTGTTTATTTAAGCTGCAGCCCAACTATTTGCTGTGACTATTTGCCAGCATATGGAAAAGTTACTCCTACGTTTCATGAAAACTGTTAATCCGCCCATTGATAAACTGGGCACTGTAAGTACATGTCGCGGAAGACAGTAGCATTCTTGGGGGTGCCTGATCTCTGATGGTGCCCTAGTCTTCGCAGTTCTCTCTTTAAGTTCTTCTGCTCTTTTCGTGATTGACAGCTGCAAGACTCGTAGCTGGTGTGTTTGCGATGTGGTTTCATGAACAAGGGGCGTTGTCACTTTGACGGATGAAGCGTTCTCTACACTTGCTTTCCGGCCTGAATTTCCATGGCACAGGCCTCCAAGGCGGACTGAGATCGCAACCTGTTTCCACCCTTGTCTTTCTATATTGTCGGCCAGAGAACCGGGACGCGGACAGTTGACGTGACGTTAAAGATCGCATTTGAACTCAAGTCAATTTATTTTAACAGAACTAGTTTGCCTTGATTTCGTAACAACGTTAACATCCAGTCTCAAGCAATGCAATAACTCGTATTTTCTATTGCCAAGAAAAAGAAGAAAGGACTAGGAACATGGGCTGCGAAAAAGAAAAACAAAAAAGGGGACCCTCTACTAATTACCCTCGTGTTGTATTGTCATGGAGTCTTGTGAAGAGATAAGGAGATCCCACGGGCGTTCAATCGGAAGAAGGACTCATCTGTGATCTACACGTAAGTTTACTTTTGCTGGCTCTTGTCAACGTTTGATTAAAAAATCTGAACGACCGCTTAACTGCTTGCTCTTTGTCTCTCGTCTTTTAAATTCAAACGGCACGTTGAATACGAGATTTTGAATTCTCCACTTTTACTATCTAAGTTTACCGAATTTGTTTTCACACTCAATATTTTCCTAATCAAAACGACCGGAAGTCTATACTACTTCCAACCGCCAAAGCAGCAAAAATGAAAATATAGCGCTAAACAGTTTATAAAGAGGAGACTAAATACTTTCGCAATTGACTGTGTGCGTTTTGTGCTGACTTTACTAAAGACTCGTCTTGTCGCTAGTGTGTTTGAGATAAGATATGCTTAAAAAAGGGGCGGTGTCACTTTAACTGACACAGTCTACTTCCGAATTGGTTCCCGACTTAGGTTTCCATGGCACAAGCCTCCAAGGCGGACCGGGAGCACAAGGATGTCCTAATTTAAGGGATTACACTTATGTTCCGTTATCATGGGAATAAGTACCTGACATATTGCATTCTCCAGTGGCTCTAGTAGATCCTGCATGTCGTGTAGTGTTCCTTGGAAGTAAATCACCGAACTGAAAGTGGCATAGCTTCGGTAAAGCGAGCAAAAGGACTTAGAATTGGGCTTAGGATATGACGGTCTTGTGTTGCTTTTCCGTTTCATGTGCAGCCATTGGAATTAAGTTTTCCACCCTTACTTGCAGTTTTTCCTCCATGGTGGAATTGATGATTTATTCAGTTTTCTCCCGTTTCCCCTGCTTGCCTTCACAGGACTCTTTCCGCGGCGGCTTTAAGTTTCTTGGTAAAGCAGCTTTTTCGTGTAATGATAAAACTTCTTCAGTTTGTTTGTGTTTTTAATAGGTGTCGACCTCGTCTTCAAGAAAGTTCACATCTTCGTCGATTTCTTGAATGAATTTGTTATTGGCTTCTTATTTCTTTTGTAGAGTAACGACGTAAAGAGCGAGCTTATTCACAGCAGTTGTAAGGCTCTTAAGCGATTCTCGAGCTTCGTCGATTGATTCAAGCTCTTTTAGGCGTGTTAATATTTTATTAAGTGGTGGGCTAACGGTTTCATCCTCATTCTTGCCCACCATGTCGAAGCTTGAAGTGTCGTTGCCGTCGTACACCTCCAACAAGTTTTTTTTTGCGTCTTTTCATCTGGGGATGCGCTATCTTTACTGGAACACTTTGTCTCTTTGCTTTTCTGTTGACTGACTTGCCCATATATTAAAATTCCATGATTTTCAATAATTTTTGGAGGAGCGTGTTTCGTTGATCAAAAGTCAATAATACTTTAATTTATTAATCCGTTTATTAACATTTAATTAGTAATGAACCACGTGATTTACGGCCCATTGCGTAATCGCTTAAGGCTGACCTTTGAGTAATTGTGACATTTTGCCATGACACGCAGTCCATAGCGATCAGTCCCTTTTCTACCTCGCTACCTGAAGTGTCCTGCGAGGATTTTGCTAACTTGTTTCTTGGTACTGGAGTTTTGATTGGACGGCGCCACAGAAGTGAGTAGTGTGTTTGTAATCAGGTGGCATTTTAGTATCAACATTTCGTTTCCCAGCATGAAATTGTCAGGAATCGCTTGCTGTTAGATCGCTCAGAAATTATGTATTATTTTTTGTAGATCGAATAAAAACCAATTAAAAGGATTATACGATTCCCTGTCCAATCAATTACTCGCGGGCCATTTTCCTCCACGATCCAGAGTGTCAACATTTACGTCTACATCCCTTAGTTGTAGCTTCAATCTTCCAGTCTCGCATGAATGCAATGAAGTTTTTTTATTTGTCTCATAGTGGCTAGAGACTTTGTGATACTTCTTCAATCATGGCCTATTTTTCATCTTCCGCCGTAACTAGTGAACTCGCCTTTAAAATGGAGGACGATTAAACGAGACAAGGAAACACCTTTACCTTCGGGAAGCAAAAATAGTTCTCTAGTTCTCTATTGGCCATTCCCTTCCCCACCCTCCCCCCTCCTTTTCACCTTTCACACCTTCATGCTCCGAAGGACATTAGGCTATATCTCGATTATTAATGATTAAACTTATTTTATGAAGATAAATAGTCACAAAGAGTATAAACTATATTCCTTCTGTATGTAAGACAAAACAGAAGCTTAGCTGACGGGTCTATTAAGACTGATGTATCATACAATACAAATTTACGACTTCGGCGACAAAGTCTAACTATTGTAAAGCTTTTATTGTTACAACTATCCATGAAATTATCTATTTATCTTTTCTTGTGTTTCTTTCCCAAAGTCAGTGGGATTAAAACTAGGAAGAATACTCTGTACTTTTTGACTTACAGATAACGTAATTCCGTATTGTTTTTGAATATGTCTTTTGGTAAGTCCTCCAACTGGTTGATGTCCAATAACCTGTCAACACAGGACGAGAGTTAGTAAGTGTAACAAGTATTCAGCTCCTCTATCATTCTTAACGCGTTGTCATTATCACCAATACTATTATGTAGCTAGACATATTTTTAGTAACAACCAATCAAAATATTTCTAAATCTCGCTCTTCGTTCGTGAAAGTCTGCTAAAAGTTTAATCCATAATTTCTTCAATTACGTCCTTTTTAAGAGGCATCACCAAAATTTATTTGATTCCCTCTCTACCACTTACGACTAATTAGTTCTAGGGCTGTTCAGGAAAAGGGTAATTTTCCATGGTCACAGCAGAATAAAATAACCACAGATAGTGTTCCATTTCGATACTTTAGAACCCCAGAAATCTTTGAAGAGAGTTCTCTGAACTCTAAAGCCGAAAACTTTCGCTTGAATATCATTCTCTCCCTCAAAATGGTGAACAACAACAGTAGCTGCAGTTTAAATTGACTCCAGCATGAGAACCATGCGCAAACACAGAACTTTGTTTTGCAGAGGATCTTACTGAAGGGTTTGGGGATGTATGAAACAGGTCAGGAAGAACTTAAGGAACATTTGTGGACTTAACCGATTGCTTCCTTGTCGTTTTACAGCGGTTTCCGTCTTTTCCCTATCGAGGGTCTCAGACATTCTGGGTTTCATCAAAACTTGGTTCATCATCCACTGACATCTCGCCAGCGTAGAGCGGTGAATTCTTGTATATAGTTATTTTTGTTTTTGTTTTTGTTTTTTTCATGTCGGTGCACATAGAATGTTCTCTAACTCTTTTTCCTTCGCTGAGGTTGCATTTTATCGATCTTTTCTTGCCTTAGTAAATACCTACCAAATCGAACGTTGATCGTATTTCAATAACCAGAAAGCCGGAGAAGAGTACGTCATTAAGTTTTAAGGATGCCAAACAAAGGCTAAACACACCTTTAAAATGCTCGTAATTTCACACGTGCGTTGTTATGGTTTTTTTCAGGGATGGAAAGTCGTACAAAACATCCCGTTAATCGATAAAACGTTTTCAGTGCTGTCCAGTTATACCTTTTTATGATAGAATATGCAATGATTTAAATCAATTTTGACTTATTAAGATGGTGATAGAATAGGATAGGTCCTAAAACATACCCTCTAACAAACTAATTTTGTTTAGGTTTCGACGGATGCTTTCTTTTCGGTGTTCCATATAAATGCGTGAAAAAAAGTTAATGCGCTACCCAACAATACATGTTGGGGGTAATTGTGGCGTAACCTTCATAACAGGCCAGATGATATTGATATTTCATATCGGTACAATCGCGGAAAACGGTTGCATAACTAGTATTTGTCTTGTTTGAAATAAGTTGTGATCCTATCGCATAATTCAAAATTGCCGCCTTCCTTCAAAAGTGATGATCACAACCTCTGCCAAAAGGAGATTACGGTTTGTCTGGAGAGGAATGCAAGACAGCTCCATCGAGAGCTTCGAGAAAACGATATCGTCCATTGGTTTTTTTTAAAAAACGAATGCGAGGGTTTCGTCAGGTTTCCAAACGCGAGAAAACATTACGAGGCCTGAAGCCTCGTGGCTCTATTGTTTTCAAGCGTTTGGAAACCTTAGGAAATCCGAAGTACGAGTTTTTTGAAATGACTTCTCCAAACAAACTATACAAAATTATTCAGTTTTGTATTTTTCCCATTTTTCTTTAAATTGCCTTGTAAGTGGGATTTGTTGTATTCAGTCGGCATCCATTGTATTTGTGAGCTTTTGTTTTTAATTATCTAATAGTTTCGCGCTGCGCCAAATTTGTATTCTAAAAGCGTTGTGAACTTGAAGTGATTTACATATTCTCTTTGCCATGGCCAAAGGAGGGTATCGCTTCCCGAAACGATCGAGGAAGAAGAACTTTGCGTAGAGAGAGAAATACCGAAGTCTACCAGATATCAGAATAAGTGGGCAGTAGGCATTTTCTTAGGATTGGCAACGAGTGTAAAGTGTCAAGTTTCAAATAGTCAAGGTTGGTGAAGTTTTAAAGAGTATGAAGCTGTTTGAGTAATCTATGAATATGGAGATTAAGAACAATTTTATCGCTAGTAATGAAAACGTGATGAAACACCAATTATTTTCAGCTAAATTGGAAAGAATACAACGTCGTGCACTAGAGTTCATTCTCAAATCTGATGATGACTATGAAGTTCGTATCTGTAAACTTAATTTACTGTCTCTAGAGCATAGACGATTTCTTTTTGATGTACTCTTTTTAATTTTTATAAAGCTTTGAACGGATACATTAATTTAGACATGTCTACATATATCCAATCTTAATCTGATACTGATAGGTACCCCCTGATGTAAAGATAGCCTTACTTTAAAGAAGAACTATACTTAATCGTATTGTGGGCATGTGGAACTCGCTTCCATTTCACGTCTGATCAGCATCTAGCATTCCAAGTTTTAAGCGTGGTGTGATAAATTTCTTATGGAACAACTGAGTAGGCCGTTTAATTGTAAATTGTACTTTTATATCTTCTTTGTCCTTGTATATTTATTATGAATATCTTTTCATTAGCTGGGTGGTCTGAGCATGGGGTCTTTGAATCTTTTACGGACTATCCCTATGGCATTTTTTTCTTTCTTTTGTTTACTATGTTGCCATTAAACTCTTAAATAAATAAATAAATAAATAAATAAACTGGTGTTTCATTCAGTTTCAAAGTCATCCACCTAACCCAAATGGGGCGCTCTTGTTGGCTTCTAACATCATAAATTATTAATAAGTTTGAGAAGTTTACTTCTCGTCCATTTAATTCACCTCGAACATTCAATAAAAAAGAATCGATTTACTACATGACAATATTCTCTCCTAAAGTTTTTTTTTTTCCGCGAGTTGAGGATTACGAGTGCTAAGAGCTAGTACTTTGACTTTTATACCAATAATTTGCAAAAATGGATGAAGTAATGAGTACTGCACTATCTCATTTTCGATTTATTACAGTGCGTTTGGAGATCAATGCATTTCTATGGTTCGCTTGATTTCTTTTAATAAGCAGACAATACAAATTTTGAGCAAGGAAACTTATCACGGAAAAACTTATTCAAGAAAACTAGGATGGGTCTACGGAATCCAAAATCCTCTCCAGCAGGTTTTCTTTGATAAATTTCCTTTAAAACCTTCTTTTTAAAGTTAAATATAGCGAGCTAGGAGTGCAAGAGTGCATGTGAACTATCAATCCCCTTCACTTGCCTTCATTACATTTGCATTGGAAAATTTCAACCTCCTGGCTGTTTTTATTCGGCGCGCAATAGTACATCGTTGCTCTGATCTGAGCTATTCTCACCAGTGCGAGATGGACTTGATGCGTTCCTTACACAAGTAAGACAGGCTCCTTACTTACAGCCATCTCAACAGGATATTGTTACTCAAAATGTCTAATGGTATTTTCTTCAAGTAATTGATTAATCATTCATTTTCATTTCATTTGTGGGAACGTACTAAATAGCTTTATGAAAATTTAAAGAACAATTCTGGACTTAAAACCTAAAATCTCAAATTTCACGATCGAATCGGTAACTCTGTGAAAATAAGCATTCGTTGCATCGCCGGGGTCTCTCTTCGCTACCTTTGAAGAGACTCTGGATGGTGTTAACTGACAACTGACAAATGGCCAAAATTTTAACTGACTACTGACAAATCGCTGAAAAACTAACTGAAACCTGCCATTTGTTGTGAGCTTCTACTGACAACTGACAAATGCCCGGATCGCCCTAAATATCCTAAAAACTGGATGTAAAGTAAAGACAGTTGATTTATTTTGTTCAATGAAAGTACATTTTCCATTACCTATCAGTAGGAGTACGCCAGAGTGTCCTATTTCGTTAATAAATACTGCATGTGTCATCCACATCAAGGTCACCTGTCACATATCAGTTCTATGGTCTTTGATACCCAACTCGATCCTGAACTTAAGCGATGGCCGTGAATGCTGGTATTTTAAGCG